>NC_056732.1:1280779700-1280817200 GCF_019279795.1 Protopterus annectens | reverse complement strand
ATAGAAGGTGTAAGCAAAGCGCAGCGTGTTTGCGGGTCGTTGCCCTCTGCCAATTGTAGCTTACACATCAAAATCACTTAAATAGAGAAAAACATGTGTAATCAATGTAAACATCAATAGTGTAGTGTTTAGAGCATCCATCTAATGAACAGGCATTCACGGTTCGAGCCCAACAATAGCACATATCATTTTCCATGTGGAATGAATGACGTTTTGCTGTAAAACCGACATAAGAGTATCACATGAGATATTTAACTAAATGTCATTCAATCAAAGTGGCACTGTCATAATGAATAAGGCACTAGTAAACAGGTGTAAGCACAAATAAGTAGCAGTAAACATATATAAGTACCAGTAAGCAAGTCTGAGTGCTCTTGCTCGGATCTAAGCAGTGCCCAGCATAGGAAATGTATATAAGTATGTACAGATATATTATATATATATATATATATATATATATATATATATATATATATATATATATATATATACATATATATATATATATATATATATATATATATATATATATATATATTTATATATATATATATATATATATATATATATATATATATATATATATATATATGTATATATATCTATGAAGAAAGAACATTGTAACAATAAAGCATACAAAAAGAATGAGAAGGGAATCAACAGCAACCCCAGTATTATATAGCACTGTCAGCATATGTCATATCAAACTGGGCAGGAGAGAGCAAAGCACTGCTACTCACACCACAGGCAGGATATTACCAGTGGGAATAACATTGTTGATCTGCTAAGTCTACTTTACAATCAGAGGGTATTCCCTGGTGGGACTACCCAAAAATTGATAGACTGTTGGTCATCTGACCATTACACAAGCAAGGGCAGGTATATTCAAGGACTACATGGTGGGAGAGCCTGAGAATACATGGGTTGGGAAAACATACGTGTAGGGCCCCTAATGCTCGGGAGAGGGCAATGTGTGGAGGTGTGTCATGGCTGCGATAGCAACTGGACAATGGATGGTATGTGTGTATGTTGAACTTGGGTGGGGTGGAGGAACTATGGGTATGAAATTATGGATCCAGGCATGCCAGGGTTGGATGGGCTGGTTCTAATTGGATCGCCTCGTGGAGTTCAGCGAGTTCGTTATACGTATATATGCATACACACATGCAGACATCTATATGTAGAAGTACATTCTCTGTAACACATTCATTCCATTTGCAGACATAAATAACATGAATGTGCCCTTACAAACCTCGACAGTAGATAGAATAATAGGTTGTGCATAAGAGGGAAGGGACGAAACTGCTAATATGCAGAAGTGTGTACAATGTCCGAAGTCAGTGCTGTGCTGAAAAAATTAAATGTGAGGACTTTCTCACATATGGAATCATTCCTGTGATATGCCTGCTACAGCAATGCCAATTACTAAACCAGTATATTTGTAAAAGAAATGCGCCGAACACGTACATAATTAGGCTCGCATGTGTAATGTGAGCATTACCACATAGTCATACTTATTAATTTATTGTAGTGTCATGCTAACGGGAGTAAGGATGTAATGAAGTATAGAGTCTAATCTTGACATAAAGACATGTGTGTCCCATGTGGGACAACCCAAAAATTGTGAATAGTGTCCTTTTGATCGCTCATGTCACCAATGTTTGTGGACTAAAAGTCTGGGAGTTCTGAGGATACGTGGAGTGAGTCAACCGATGGGATGGGTCTACAGGAGTAGGGAGTGGCCAATGTGTAGTAATGTGGATACACCGCCAAAGAAAACTGGAGAATGGATGACTGCAATGTTAGGGAGGCATTGGGATGGGTGTTTGGGGAACCAGGAGTCATGGGTATATGGGTATATATGCAAATGAATCAGCACAGCAATAGTGTATTGGTTAGAGCAACCGCCTAACGAACAGACATTCTCGTTCTGATTCCCACTGTATCACATAAAATTTACCATTGGTAATCTGTACATAGAAGTATTTCGACATCTGTCTGCTGTATAACCTGCAAAATAACAATTAAAAGTGAACTGGAGTGAAGTGTCAGTGTCATAATGAATAAGGCACTAGTAAGCAGGTTTAAGCATATATAAACACCAGTAAGCGTGTGTAAGTGTGTTTGCATGAGGTATGCATTGCTTTACAGACACACACATAGATATAAATATCTATATATACATATATATATATATATATATATATATATATATATATATATGTAGTTGCAGATATATAAATATATATATATAGATGTGTGTGTGTGTGTGTGTGTGTGTGTGTGTGTGTGTGTGTGTGTGTGTGTGTGTGTGTGTGTGCGTAGATATACACAGATATACAGCTATGATAGGAAACAGCACAGAAGAATGACATGTTCACAGGCTATGCCAATGGAAGTGAGGGACCCAAGCAAGAAACATGAAACATGTAGCATGACCTTCCACCCCCCCCCCCAGCCGGACACAGGAAACATACACACAAACCCACAAACAATATAAATAGTCCACTGCTCCCCAGACCACAGGCAGGATACAACTGGGGGGTACATGGTGCACCAGTGAAATCTAATCTTGGAACACAGACAGGAGCGTCCCTTGCGGGACACCCCAAAAATTGACAAGACCAAAAGAAGGTGATATGCCGAATATTCTGGCTGGGGTGTATACATACCCGGAATACAAGATTGGGAAAGTCTGATGACCCATAGGTCGAGATAATTGTATAACATGGGTCCAGTGAAGTGGAGAGTGGGCAGTGTGTAGTGGTGTGTTCAGAATCAACCAGGACCCATAGTAAGGATGGGTGCTGTAGAGGAGGTGCGGGTGGGAGAACTATGGGTAGCTAGTTATGGGTCTAGGTGTGCAGGTGTTGGCTGATGTGGGCCTATATAGACAGCCCCAGGGATGTAAGCAAATGTGTTCATTGGGCAGAGGCTTCAACCAATGAGCAGCCACACCCACTACAAGTCCCACTGTAGCAAAGTGTAATCTATATGGCAAGAAACAGAATAACCAGATGTAGATGTATATATGTCGAGGTATGTGTGTGTTTATCTACCCATAGTGACATAGAGATAAACCTCTCCCTCTCTGTAGTACAAATGTTTACAACCAGAAACAGAATACATATACATAACCACATACAGATATATACATATGCAGACACCCATAGACCCATATGTTGTTAGATATATATATATATATATATATATATATATATATATATATATATATATATATATATAGACAGCAATATATAAATATATACATTTATGCATACAAATACAGATATATCTGTATATAGTAATGTGTACATATATGTATATATATATATATATATATATATATATATATATATATATATGTGTGTGTGTGTGTGTGTGTGTGTGTGTGTGTGTGTGTGTCACTGTAAATATACACATGTAAATAGCTAGGATATCATACAGCTGTTATGAATTACATATGTTCACAGGCCATGCATATGGGGGTGAGGTGTCCAATAAACAACCATGTAACACGTAACATCACCACCCCCCCCCCCAGCTAGGCCGGTGAGACATACAGACACACAATAAAAGTAAACACACCACTGCTTCCCAGACCACTGACAGGATACTACCAGTAGGAGAGACCTGCCAGGTCTAATCTTGGAACAAAGACATCAATGTCCCTTGTGGGACACCCAAAAATGAATGATTATCGGAGTCAGTCCCTGTAATGATTCATCAAACCAGGCTGTAGACGTACACGGACCAGTAGGTAACCCATGGGTCGACACAACGTATGACATGTGTCCTGACACATGGAGTGTGAGCAGTGTGTAGTGGTGTGTTTATACCCCATCTGCACCCACAGTAAGGATGAGTGTTGTAGAGGATGGGCAGGTGGGGGAACTATAGGTATGCAATTATGGGCCTAGGCTTGTAGGTATTGGCTGGTGCAGTCGTATTACAACTGCCCCGGGGATGTAAGTAATATTCCAAAATGGGCATAGCTTACACCCATACCTCTCAACCCCTAAGAGCAAATCCGCTGGACAGGACATAAACCAGTGGTGGAACAAATAGGGACCATACCTCTGAACTGTTCCCGATTACCAGGGACGTCCCTGATTTTGACTCAAATTCTAACTCTGTCCCACTTAATCCCTCCTAAAACTAGTGACTTTTGGAGGAAAGGTGGTGAATTACACATAATGAATAATGACAACAATTAAGAGTCATAAACATCATTTACCTCAGAAAATGTGTATTAATTCATATGCTCTGAGTCTGTCAATGTGTCAGGTTAATAGCACTAATATTTTAAATATGTCCCTGATGTTGTTATGACGTGTCCCTGATTCAGTTGATATTTGTCCCCAATCATTTGAGAGGTCTGATAGGGACAGAAAGCATATATTCCACTTACAACCTTAGACAGATGATAGAATAATAGGTATGCAGTAGCATGACTCGGCTGAAGGATGTGGGTTCCAAACCCAATTACCTGTTTGTATTGAAGAGTGTCAGTTCCCATGTATTAGCCAGACAGGTGCAGATTGTAAGAGGAACACACCAATAATATGAATCAAACTCTGGACAGGCCGAGGATTCCGTAAAGTCGAACAGCATGCTTTTGCCTAATGGGCAGCCATTCCCGATACTGTAAGCATGTAATCCGATGTAATAGGCAGGGGCGGCTCGTGGCATAGGGCTGCCGGACTGCAGCCCCCTCAAAAATAAAAAAAGAAAGAAAAATAAGAAAGAAAAATCAAAAATAAAAAAAATTAGTTTTTCAAAATTGACTTAACATGCGCATAGACCGAGTCCCGACTACTGTCTATGCATGCTCAAGGCAGTCCGCCATCCCCATAGGGGACACAAGACGCCTGTGCACTTTTACAGTGCACAGACTCGCCAGGATTATGGGTCGCCGGACTGCAAGAGGAGCAGCAGGGACTCGGACAGAGCATTAGGGATCTCGTCGGGGAAGGAGCATTGGGATCTCATGGTCTTCAGTATTGCACGGGAAGGATGTACGTTAGCTGGATGTATTCAGGTAAGGTGCCTTTTAATTTACAATGTTTATTTGTATGGAGTTTGTGCTTTTTAATTTACAATGTTTATTTGTATGGAGTTTGTGCATTTTAATTTACAATGTTTATTTGTGTATGGTGCTTGTGCTTTACTGGAGTTTGTGTATGGTGCTTGTGCTTTACTGGAGTCTGTGTATGGTGCTTGTGCTTTACTGGAGTTTGTGTATGGTGCTTGTCTGGAGTTTGTGCTTTACTGGAGTTTGTGTATGGTGCTTGTGCTTTACTGGAGTTTGTGTATGGTGCTTGTGCTTTACTGGAGTTTGTGTATGGTGCTTGTGTTTTACTGGAGTTTGTGTATGGTGCTTGTGTGTGTGTGTGTGAAAATGCCCCAGGTGGTGTGGTAGGGAATGCCTCAGGCTTGAACCCTGTACCCTGTATGCAGGTGTTAACGACTTGAGTTCCCTACCCACCACCATTTGTAAAAAAATTTCAGATTTTTGCCTCATATTCGATCTGATCTGTTCCTCATAATATCTGTGGTTTGTAAATGTTGCAATGCTTGATATTTGATGGTGTAGTAGTAGCATTGTTGCCTCACAGCTGCAGGTTCTTGGGTTTGATTCTTGGCTGGGGTTCCTTTTGTGGGGTCTGTATCTTCTCCTGTGTTTGTGTGGGTTTGCTTTTGTGTCCTCCAATGTTACAAAGACATGTCTGCATTATTTCTTCCTGGGCCTCTGCTGAAAATTGTTTATTTGTTCCAAGTCAGACTGGTTCTGATTAAAAATGTTAAATAAAATTGACAGGCATTTGAATTTCAGACTTAAGGGTTTCTGAATGTTTAATTCCTCGATTTGATGGTGCAGTGGTAGTACTGTTGCCTCGCAGCTATAGGTTTTCTGGTTTGATTCTTGGTTGGGGTGGCTTCTGTGTGGAGTCTGCATCTCCTCCATGTGTTTGTGTGGATTTGCTCTGGTGCCCTGCCATTTTACAAAGACGTGTCTGCAGTTTTAATCCCTGCTGAAAATTGGTTTTGTTCTGTCCGCAGTAAAATTGACAGGCATTTGAATTTCAGACTTCAGGTTTCTGAATGTTTAACCTGCATAATTGATGGTGCGGTGGTAGTATTGTTGCCTCACAGCTATAGGTTTTCTGGTTTGATTCTTGGTTGGGGTGGCTTCTGTTTGGAGTCTGCATCTCCTGCCTGTGTTTGTGTGGATTTGCTCTGGTGCCCTGCCATTTTACAAAGATGTGTCTGCAGTTTTAATCCCCGTCTCTGCTGAAAATTGTTTTGTTCTGTCCATGAGTAAAATTGACAGGCATTTGAATTTCAGACTTCAGGTTTCTGAATGTTTAATTCCTTGTATAATTGATGGTGCAGTGATAGTATTGTTACCTCACAACTATAGGTTTTCTGGTTTGATTCTTGGTTGGGGTGGCTTCTGTCTGCATCTCCTCCCTGTATTTGTGTGGACTTGCTCTGGTGCCCTGCCATTTTACAAAGACGTGTCTGCAGTATTAATCCCTGCGTCTCTGCTGAAAATTGTTTTGTTCTGTCCGCAGTAAAATTGACCGGCATTTGAATTTCAGACTTCAGGTTTCTGAATGTTTAATTCCTTGCATAATTGATGGTGCAGTGATAATATTGTTGCCTCACAGCTATAGGTTTTCTGGTTTGATTCTTGGTTGGGGTGGCTTCTGTCTGCATCTCCTCCCTGTATTTGTGTGGATTTGCTCTGGTGCCCTGCCATTTTACAAAGACGTGTCTGCAGTATTAATCCCTCGTCTCTGCTGAAAATTGTTTTGTTCTGTCCTAGTAAAATTGACAGGCATTTGAATTTCAGACTTCAGGTTTCTGAATGTTTAATTCCTTGCATAATTGATGGTGCGGTGGTAGTATTGTTGCCTCACAGCTATAGGTTTTCTGGTTTGATTCTTGGTTGGGGTGGCTTCTGTGTGGAGTGTGCATCTCCTGCCTGTGTTTGTGTGGATTTGCTCTGGTGCCCTGCCATTTTACAAAGATGTGTCTGCAGTTTTAATCCCTCGTCTCTGCAAAATTGTTTTGTTCTGTCCGCAATAAAATTGACCGCATTTGAATTTCCAACTTCATGTTCTTCAGAATACATAGTAGCACAACCTTTTTTTTTTTTAGCAATTTTCGAAGTTTATAAGATGTATATTTTAAATTTGTCCCTATTTTTGGGACTGTATTCATTATTGGCTTCGCCCAGGTTTTTGTGCTAAGGTTGACAGCTATGGCAAGAACTGAATTCACTGAATATGTTTGAGGGCTGTATTCCTCATTACTGGGTTTGTCCAGGTGTTTTGTACTAAGAGGTTGACAGTTATGGTGAGAACTGAATTCACTAAATGATAGCCATTTAAGTTTCAGTCTTCCTCTTTTTACAAAGCAGCTGATGTGAGCTCGTGGTATGTTACTCTGACTGTTTTTTGCTCAGGGACCTTGGCAGTAAAATATATGGTGGCAACACATTTTATTCTAGCAACTTTCCAAGATTATACAAGCAATGTTTAATGTGTCCCTGTTTTTGGGCTTTTGACCCCCCAATACATTTTGGCTTTTCCAGTTTTCTTGAGCTGCGAAGTTGAGATGCAGTTGAGTATTGAGTAGATTTTACAAGGAACTGAGAGCTGCAGGGGAATAGAAGTTTAGTGCTTTGCTACATTAATACTATAGCACAACAGGCTGTGTACTTGCTTTTGATGCAGAAGGTTGTGGGTTCTACTCCCACAACGGGTAGATGCTGCCGTACTGAGAATGTTCTCCTTGGTGAAGATACTAACTATGAGTTCAAGTATCAGTTTGCCATCCATTTCCTCTTGCAATATTATTACTAGCTTATCATTTTTTAATGTAATATAGACAATTTATTTCTGGGCAACAGACACTTTATTTTCGATGAAACCATGAAATATAAAGGTGATTGCTAGCAGCAACCACTTCATTAGTTACAGATTTCTTTAATGTGGAATTATTTAGATGACTGACTTTAGAGATTGTGCATATTTACTGATAATGGACTGTAGAATTGTGCATATTTACTGATAAAGGTGGACTGTAGAATTGTGCATATTTACTGATAATGGTGGACTGTGGAATTGTGCATATTTGCTGATAATGGTGGACTGTGGAATTGTGCATATTTACTAATAATGGTGGACTGTGGAATTGTGTATATTTACTAATAATGGTGGACTGTGGAAGTCTGAGTAGACTTTTTATGATAAATGTTCTCAACTGGGCAGTTTGCCATTATGGGTGCATATGGTTTGTTTCATTGCTTACTGGAAAAAATGTTCAAAACAAATTTAAAACATCCTGTAACAAGTGTACTGTATTGTACAAGGAATATAATTTTAGTACAATGAGGAAGGTGTATCAAAGAGCACATGTATGTTTCATATGCAAGGAGCCTATGATTCGAAAACAGCCCAAAAGTAATCTTTATCTGCCACTGGCAAAATGTATTTTCTTTGAATGTGGGTTTCAATGCTGTTTCAATGAATGTGAGTTTCAAGGGCAGAGAAGTTTTAATGCTAAGTTTTCATTGTGAGACTGCATTGCTTTGTTTAACAGATGACTTAGTGTTTGTGCTGTAAAATACAAAATAAAACTTTCAAATGAAGTCCAACTCATCATAGAAGTAAAGCAGTATGCACATTAGTGTTTATGGTAAATGGAGTGAAATAGCCAAGTATAATGGTTCATTGGAATGGCTGCAGAGGCTCCATTCAACCATTATTTTGTCGGGGAAGGGCAAACTCAGACAGGCCCAGCTGAACTATACCTCCCAACTGTCCAGATTTTCAAAGAATGAATAGATTTTTGCTTCTTATTTTTGGTTTGTTCATAAAATTTGTAGTTTTAATTCCTAAATGATTTGCCAGAAGTCACTCTAAGTTTCAGACTTCATAACCTTCAGAAAAATGCATGTTAAAGTAAGAGCTGTTCTATCAACTGTCTCAATTTATACAAGAGAAATTTTAGTACTGTTTATATGTGCCCCCAATATATTTGGCCTTGTTCAGATTTACTGCATTAACAGGTTGAGAGGTACATGCAAATAAATTGCTTTATAGAATTAGGCATAGCCAACCACACAACTGTCCCGCACAAAATGTTGCTCTTCCCCCTTATAATCCCTCCGCAAAATAGCAATTTTGGAAGAAAACATAGAGGGTTTACAATTAAGAAATAACTGTAATAATCAAAGTTATAGATTACTTGAAATGCATGTAGATTCTTTTATATTTTGTCAGCTGCTCAAGGTAGCAGTACTAATATTAAAGTGTCCCTTCTTTGACAGGTAGCAGCTGTATTGTGTGTCTATTTTATATTTTTGCATCACGTTTTTGTCCATTTTTCATAAAATTGTGTTATTTGGCAAATTAGTGACATTACTAAAGACTGAAGTTAGAAAATGACAGACATTTGAGTTTCAGATTTTATACCCTTCAGAAAATTCATACTAATGCAAGACCTATTCTATTATCTTTCTAAGTTTATTAGAGCAATATTTACAAATTGTCCTTATTGTTGGGCCTTTGTCCCACTTCTGTGTATGGCTTTGTTCAGATTTCTTGCTCTTGAGGTTGAGAGGTATGACAAATGTGTCAGGGCCATCACAGTCAGCCAGTGAGATTTCAAATTGTGACATGCTTTTGCACACTCCCCATGTAGTGACTCTGGATGTGTCCAAGCAAGGCAAGGAGTAGTTGTATCTACCTTGAATGGGGAGGACACACTGCATAAGTACTACAGTGGCTTTTCATCTGTCCTTGATTTTGCAGAATGGTCTGGTTTCTGTCATATTTTTGTACTGTTGATTTATGCTTATTACTCAAAGTGCCTGTTGCTCTGTGCTTTTAAGTAGCAATGCTTTAATGACCATAAGGTAAGCTTGTCTGAGATCGTAAGATGCAAGTAAGCTTTAATAAGCATACTGTTAAAGAATTGCCAACATTGAAAGCCTTTCTGTTGTTGCCATGCAGAGGATACTTGACTAGATAATGTATAAGCCTTGGGTATTAAAGGACAGGATTCCATTATTTTAAAAAGCTCATTACACTTGTTGGAGACTTCCAGTCATCTCTACAGACTTTACTAAACTAAACAGAATGCCAATCATGTGTGGTCCATAACCTGTACAGTAATCCTTAAGCAATGTATCTTGAGCTTGTTTCTTGTTTGCTTTTCATTTTTACTTTTATCATGTTTTCCCCATGAAACAAGTTGTCAGGCAGCAGGTCTTTTTGGATAAGAAACATTTTTACAAGTGGGGGCATCACATAGATTTCTACTTTCAGCATGTTACTTGGTACTTTAATAAAGCTGAATATATTATAATTAGGACTGCAGTGCAAGGAGAAGTGGTTTGAGTTGAGTGCTTCTGGTTTTTCTTATACTTGATTTTGACTGGCATTCCAGTAATGTATTTAAAAGTAATTTATTTTTCATGCCTCACAACCTTTTGTTTCCATCTAGATATTAAGTAAGCTGTCATGTAGCCAATGCATTGAAATATTTTTATTCTTCTACACTTATTTTTGTCTTGATTGGACTTTCATAATGATGGTTTGCCACCCAGGGCAGCGTATTTAATTAAAGTTAGTTTTTTGTGGTTTTGTGCATAGCTCCTCCCCTTTCTGGTTGACCACACCCCCCTTGACCCCACCCATTCAGCTGTCTCCTGCAGCCCCCCTGTGATTTGAAGTCACCAGCCGCCACTGGTAATAGGCATCACGACTCGGCTGAAGGATGTGGGTTCCAAAACCCAATTACTTGTTTGTATTGAAGAGTGTCAGTTCCCATATATTAGCCAGACAAGTGCAGATTGTAAGAGGAACACACCAATAATATGAGTCAAACTCCGGACAGGCCGCAGATTCCGTACAGTCGAATAGCATGCTTTCACCTAATGGGCATCCATTCCCGATACTGTAGGCATGCAATCCGATGTAATAGGCATCATAAGGTAATATCATAGTCTTCACTCCTACCCAGGGGTGTGAGTGTTAGATGCAAACACCAAATGCAGTGCATTTGCAAGTGCAGGAGCAAGCAGTTGTAAGCCTGTTTGGCCGCCGGTATGCGAGTATTACACTGCTGAAGCAATGTAGAGGCTAACTGAGTGTAAGAAACTGTAACCGGAGGTTAGCATTGCTTAGCTCCGCACAAACCTATGCACACCCGGTCACAACTGCTTTAATCTGCCTTAATCACTTGGTGTCCAACGGCCTTTTTCTGGCCAGCAACAAAATAAACGGCCTCTGCAAGGCTCGAAACCAGGACCCTGCACACACAGCTAATGTGATTTACTACTAAGCCATGGCAGATATACAGACATCGGATGTTATCACAAACATATCATCCAGCACAGTCATTCAACAGTATAGGAAATGTATTCCATCATGTAGATGTATGTGTGTGTGTTTATGTCCAGATATAGATACATACATATATATAGATATATCAAGAACATCCCATGTAACAATAAAGCATTACAAAGGAATGAAAAGGGAAACACCAGCACTGCCTGTATTATGTATTGGTGTTGTCCTATGTAATATCAAGACTCCCTCAGACAGACATGTGTCATTAATGCATGCAAACATTTGTACATTGGCCAAATACATCACTCTGTGCATTTTATTTACATTAACACAACAGTTCCTATACAATCATTATGTGAAAACAGTACTCTTGCAAGGTGCTGTGTGCAATATCATCATCATGAAAAAGGTAAATGGGGTAACCATAGAGGGACCGGTAGTGTCATGTGTACAATGGGGTCATCTGCATCACGTGGACCTGGAATCTTTAGGAGTCATGTGCATACCAGGATCGTGTGCCTGAGAGACAAGGGTGAGGACAACTGGAGTATGTTGTGATGCATATTAAAAAGGTAATATGTGTCCAGTGGACACGTGTGTGAAATGGACAGCTATGTATGGGGAAAATATTGTTCTAGGAACTGATTGGCCTTTTCTTTCCGTAGGGTGAGAGTGGGATGTGGGGGGAAGGAGAGTAGGTATGCTCGTGGAGGATAGGTTGGGTAGGATGACAGACAAGGCAGCATGACAAATGTGGGGGGATACACCTTGGACAGGGAGGGGTGTTTGGCAGTCACAAGCCCATAAGCCCTCGGATGGAAACAGTGGGACGGAGGCCCCCAGCCATGGGCAGCCACCACTGCACCAAAACAGCCGCAAAGGTGGCTGTGCTGGGGTCTGTCTAGGAGGGGCAGGCTCTCCCTGTAAATGTGACACTCTGCCCTCAAGCTGGCTCTGCCCTCGAGCTGGCGTATCTGGCCTCAAAACACCTTATTGAGCCCCTTATGCACCACATCCGGTACTGTACGACAGCGGACAAGTTCCTATCTGGGCCTGCTCCCAGGGGGGACAAGCCCCATCCTCAGTGGCGGTTCCAGCAGAAGGTGGTGCAGAGCCAACAGAGGTGGAGGTCCAAGGCTGGGCCCCAGATGTGCTGGTGCCCGGTGCCATGGTCAGCTGAAGTGGGACAGGAGGTTCTGCCGGGACCTCCAAACCCATACAGCCTATGGTGTTGCAGTTTTAACACAGATATGGCTTAGTATAAGTCAAAAGCATTCAGGATTACTTATAACAGCATGCATAGATATGACCATCAACCCAACATAACAGATGGTATACATTTGCAGAGGGAGCACAACAAATGCATATATACTGCCTGACATCTGTACAAAGTGTAGAAGACTTGTGACTGCAGCTATGAAAAGTGGCCCATTATTGGCATGTCACTGAGAACCTCAGACAGTGACTGTCATACCACTGTTTCATGTGACATATGTCCAATCAGGGATGCGATGGCAGTAACTCTCATCACTATCTCCATGTACTGACTGCAATCGTCATACTATGCTTCTGCAGTTCACAGATGTGTGTTCAGTGAGTAACACAGGAAACAAATGGTTCCACACACTGACCAGTCCACAGATGGCCCTAGAGATGGGGGTTCCCTCACAAACAGAGCACTGTCTTGTCAGTTTTAAAACATGCAGAATAGCCATTATCACACACAACTTGTTAAAATGGCAGTAGTCTTAATGAAGCATAGCTACACTTACATGCTGTAGTCATGTCTGGCACATCACCCTCCTGTCTTTAGGCTATTTTCCAGTTTGTATGTTGTTTGAAGAATATCCAGATGTCACCTGTGATGCCGTTTACCAAACACCAGATCCAGGTTCCACTCACAGCGACTGTCATGGGCAAGCACCAACATGATGTTCCTAGATATTGTACTGTGTTTCCATTCAATTGGCTATGGGAACATCACCATAGCTGTTCCACATGCAATCAGCTAGAGGAGGACTGCAACAGGTGCAGAGGCCATCACCTGATCATGACCATCACTTACAAAACACAAGCTGCTGCTGAGCAGGTGTACAACTCCACATTCACCAGAGAGTGTGTGGAAGGGACAGACAGAGGCAAAGTACATCAGAGAAGGGCTTGGAGACTAAACCCTAAGCATCGTCTGTCACACACCTACCAGTACAGGGTTTCAAACCCCTGACTAACTAATCATTACTATTACAAGTGCATGCAGTTACTCCATATGCCACAAAGCTGACATGTTGTTGTGCTGTAAGAACATATATGTGTGCTGGTGGGTGACATATGCAACAGAGATATAGTAGACATACATTAGGTGTAGCACACATGGCTGTCCACATGACCGGATGTAATTGTCAACACAACCACACTCTCTAAGGGGCAGCACCACAGCAGATATTCAAGCACAATATCAATTTAATGAATCCAAAGAAAAATAGTGAGCGCTTTCATGTTAAAAAACGTTTCATCAGACTTTCAAGCATCTAACGTCAACTGACAAAATTAAGTAGTAGCTTCAAATGTCAGTAACTAATCACCAAAATAAATCAATTATGACATCACATTCAAAGTCATACACATTTATGTGTAAAATAATCAATCTGATAGATATATAAAAATATAAAAAGAAATTATACTTTTAAAACCTCTTATTAAAAAACTCTTTTGTTAAAAAAGAAGGGGGAGGGGGTATTATTATGTGTATTGGTGGTCCCTTTGTATAAATCTAACAGAATTAAAAACCTAGTGTGCATAGGGTCTAGCCAATAAAAATGGTTTCAATGTCATCCTGTCATTCAAACCACTCAACTTGTGAGCTTGAAGACATATAATCCATTTATTTTCTTGCCCCTCTGTATAATTCTTAATGTTCCCTAGCCTACCCGTTTTTTTAATCACCTCTAGTGTTCTGAACCCTGAACTTATGTATACTACCATGAGTCAACACATGCCTCGCCAATGCATTTTTATCATCTTCCTTATTAATTGCATATATATGTTTCCTTACTCTTTCCCTGAGGGTCCTGTTTGTTTTGCCTACATAGAACGATCTACATATCTGGCACTGTGCCAGGTATATCAAGTCCCTCATCTTACAATCAGCATACTGTTTAAAGATGTATTCTTGTCCAGTATCAGGAAGAACAAATCTGTTGTCACCTGCCATATATGGGCATTGATTGCAGCCTCTGCAAGCAAATGTCCCTTGTCTATCAGACCATAGTGTATTCTGTATTCAACCATCCTCATAACATAACAGTCTCTTAAGGGATTTGGTATTCCTGTAAGTGTATCTTGGTCTGGTCCCTACTATTGTTGAAATACTTTCATCTACACTCAGTAGTCTCCAATTTTTATCTATTATTTCTTTTACCTTAACATTCTTGTTGGTAAAAGGAATTGTTACTCTAAGTCCATCACTATCTCTTAATTTCTGTTGCTCATTATTTAATCCATTGGCTGTCATATCATGATTCCTATGAAAAATGTTTTCCCTTTATTTCTCCTTAATATTTCATTACCACTCATCTCCTTCTCTATCTCATTGATCTTGTAGCCACGTTGTTTAAAATTATCAGTTAATATCCTATGTGCCTTAGAGTAGGAGTCATCATGGCTAGTAAGTCTTGATACCCTGAGAGCCTGGCCCTTCACTATATTAGGATATATATAAGATGGGTGCATACTGCTACGGTATAAAAGATTATTTCTCCAACATTGTTTCCTAAACATGTCTGTATGTATACCATCTTCTTTTCTAGTCAATTGTACATCAAGAAATTGTAACTTTGTATAGGAACCACTACATTCAAAAGATAAAAAATATGGCATTCCATTTATATATTGGACAAAATCATCCAACTGTTCTCTCGTTCCATTCCATACAATGAAGATGTCATCCACAAATCTTTTGTAGTATTTAATATACTCATTGAAGTATGTCACACTCATCACATATGTCCTTTCCCAATATGCCAACACTAGGTTGGCATATGAGTTGGCACATGGGGTGCCCATCACTATCCCCTTAGTTTGTAAGAAATACTTTTCATCATACATAAAGATGTTATTACTTAATACTATGTCAAGTAATAGCATATGTCTCAAAATAAAATCCCTAGGGACTCCTTCCTCTATCAACAATAACCTTACATAATCCATGCCTGTGTTGTTGGGTATAGATGTAAACAGTGAGACAACATCAAGTGTAACTAGTAAATTATTATCAATTCCTTCATCTGAAAACACATAGTTAGCATAGGTCTCTAAAAATTGTTGTGTGTCTCTAACCACTGTATTTACTGCTTCTATTACAGGTTTAAAATATTTTTCTAAATAAATGGAAAGGAGCTCTGTGAGCCATCCCCTGCCCGAGACAATAGGTCTCATCTTCGGCTCAGTTATACTTTTGTGGACCTTCAGAAGTCCCCTAAAAGTAGGAATAACAGGTTTCTCAACTAATAAAATACTTATAGAGGTCAGCATCTATAATATCACATAACAGAAGATCATACAATTCACTGTGCACATGTTTTATGTTTTTGTCCAATGATATCTTATCTAGCATTTTTAAGTATCCCCATCAGACAATAGTAACTGCATCATCCTTTGGTAAAAATCCCTATCTTGCAACATCACTGCTCCACCTTTATCAGCCTGTCTGATTATAACATTGTCATTGCTCTGTAAATCTTTCATATCTTGAAATTCTTCACTTGTTAAATTAAAGAAATCAGACTTAGCATGTGACATCGATAACTGCAGTAAATCATGCTCACAAGCTCTTTCAAATGCATCCAAAAGTGAATGCATATGCGGTACAAAGGCAGATGTTTTTTTAAAAATGTTATAGCCATGTTCAATTGTGTCAGCAAATAACATTTTTAAAGCTACATTTCTTGTGAACATTTTGACGTCAAGAATGACATCCATTAAATCTGTATTTCTTGATGGTATAAACGTGAGGCCCTTGTTCAGACAGACCTCTCAATGTCAGAAAGTACATACCTGGACAAATTTAACACTATGTCCTCTTTGTTGGATGCAATACTTTCCTCTGAAACTCGTGTCTCTCCTCTGAGCCCTTCCGTTTCTTCATGCGATTCTGTGGGGACCATGCACGCCCTTCTATCTGCTGAATTGGAAATGGAAAAGAACAAAAAGTGTTGTTATCCATTGAAGATAATCCCATAGCTGTAGAGGATGTAGATGCTATTGCAGGGTATTCCTTCCTCTTCACATCCATACTTCCTGTACACACAGCCAGTTCTTTCACATAGCCCCTTTCCATTTATTTAGAAAACATTTTAAACCTGTAGTAGAAGCAGTAAATACAGTGGTTAGAGACACACAACAATTTGTAGAGACCTATGCTATGTGTTTTCAGATGAAGGAATTGATAATAATTTACTAGTTACACTTGATGTTGTCTCATTGTTTTCATCTTTACCCAACAACACAGACATGGATTATGTAACGTTATTGTTGATAGAGGAAGGAGTCCCTAGGGTTTTATTATGAGACATATGTTATTACTTGACATAGTATTAAGTAATAACATCTTTATGTATGATGAAAAGTATTTCTTACAACTAAAGGGGGTAGCAATGGGCAGCGTATGTGCCAATTTGTATGCCAACCTAGTGTTGGCATATTGGGAAAAGACATATGTGATGAGTGTGACAGGGTTCAGTGAGTATATTAAATACTGCAAAAGATTTGGGGATGACATCTTCCTTGTATGGAAAGGAACGAGAGAACAGTTGGATGATTTTGTCCAATATATAAATGGAACGACAGATTTTTTATCCTTTGAATGTAGTAGTTCCTATACAAAAGTTACAATTTCTTGATGTACAATTGACTAGAAAAGAAGATGGTATACATACAGACATGTTTAGGAAACAATGTTGGAGAAATAATCTATTATACCGTAGCATTATGCACCATCTTATATATTTCCTAATATAGTGAAGGGCCAGGCTCTCAGGGTATCAAGACTTACTAGCCATGATGACTCCTACTCTAAGACACATAGAATATTATAGCAATAACCCACGCCTGGGTGTGGGT
Organism: Protopterus annectens; assembly: GCF_019279795.1. Lineage (NCBI taxonomy): Eukaryota > Metazoa > Chordata > Ceratodontiformes > Protopteridae > Protopterus > Protopterus annectens. Next base: position 1,280,799,714 of record NC_056732.1, on the reverse strand, counting down.
AATGCTGGATTCACCCATGGTTGGTGTGGTCTGGTCATGTGGGCGAAGCCCGAGTGGCCAAACAAAGACAACCATGGGTAAATCCAGCATTACCCACACCCAGAAGTGGGTTATTGCTATTATACAATGACATTATTTAAGAAAAAAAATAATTACTTTTCTTAAATAATGGCATTGTATAATGCCTCCTTGCTGCCCTTCTGCAGCTGTCTGGTATTCTGCAGCAGTTCTGATGTACTGCGCATGTGCATGCCTACACAGTACATCAGAGCTGTGGGCAAAAGCAACGGAGAAAGCAAGATCTCCGTTGCTTTTTACAAACTGTTTTGCTATGTTAAATGGATTTAACATAGTGAGACAGCTTTAAAAAACAGCAACGGAGAATCTCCGTTGCTTTTTTTAGCTTTAAGCTGTCTACATAGCAAGGCAGTGTGAAGCAACGGAGGTCTTGCGTTCTCAGTTGCTGTAAAAAAAGAGTTATAGTAATGGAAAAAGTCTGGGCGACCGGACCTTTTTCCATTACTATAACTCTGATTTACAACGTGCACATTTTTGAATATTAATGAGGGGTCGTTGTATAATAATTGATAATTTTAAACAGCGTGGCTACAAGATCAATGAGATAGAGAAGGAGATGAGTGGTAATGAAATATTAAGGAGAAATAAAGGGAAACCATTTTTTATAGGAATCATGATATGGCAGCCAATGGATTAAATAATGAGCAACAGAAATTAAGAGATAGTGATGGACTTAGAGTAACAATTCCTTTTACCAACAAGAATGTTAAGGTAAAAGAAATAATAGATAAAAACTGGAGATTATTGAGTGTAGATGAGAGTATTTCAACAATAGTAGGGACCAGACCAAGATACACTTACAGGAATACCAAATCCCTTAAGAGACTGTTATGTTATGAGGATGGTAGAACACAGAATACACTACGGTCTGATAGACAAGGGACATTTGCTTGCAGAGGCTGCAATCAATGCCCATATATGGCAGGTGACAACAGATTTGTTCTTCCTGATACTGGACAAGAATACATCTTTAAACAGTATGCTGATTGTAAGATGAGGGACTTGATATACCTGGCACAGTGCCAGATATGTAGATCGTTCTATGTAGGCAAAACAAACAGGACCCTCAGGGAAAGAGTAAGGAAACATATATATGCCATTAATAAGGAAGATGATAAAAATGCATTGGCGAGGCATGTGTTGACTCATGGTAGTATACATAAGTTCAGGTTCAGAGCACTAGAGGTGATTATAAAAAAGGTAGGCTAGGGAACATTAAGAATTATACAGAGGGGCAAGAAAATAAATGGATTATACATCTTTAAGCTCACAAGTTGAGTGGTTTGAATGACAGGATGACATGGCTAGACCCTATGCACACTAGGTTTTTAATTCTGTTAGATTTATACAAAGGGACCACCAATACACATAAAAATACCCCCCCCTTATTTTTCAACAAAAGAGTTTTTTAACAAGAGAGTTTTTTAATAAGAGGTTTTAAAAGTATAATTTACTTTTATATTTAAATATATCTATCAAACTGATGTATTTTACATGTAAATGTATATGACTTTGAATGTGATGTCATAGTTAATTTATTTTGGTGATTGGTTACTGACATTTGAAGCTACTACTTAATTTTGTCAGTTGATGTAGATGCTTGAAAGTCTGATGAAATGTTTTTTAACGTAAAAGTGCTCACTATTTTTCTCTGGATTCATTAAATTGTTATTGTGCTTGAATATCTGCTGTGGTGCTGCTCCTTTGTGTGCTTTTTGGAAATTTCGTTTGTTTCTAAGAGGCACTTTATCCAGGAGTGTTGTGCTTTTTATTCACACTCTCTAAGGAACTCAGACACATTGCCACATTTTGCCAGGCCCACAAATACACTTCCTAACTACTTAGTTTGCCACACTGCAGTAATGCACAGGTACTACATGCAACACAGGGGATATCTGGAGGTTCTATGGCTAGGGCATGTGAACGTGTCTGACAATCAGTATGCCAATGGGAGTTATACTGGGTGTGACTGCGGTTGGGAGCATCATACCCCACATGCAGACACAAGGTGCCAGTACTGACATGCATGTGTGCATTGCTTCATGGGTGTGTAGTGATTGGCTGTGCAACATGGCTGTACAAGGCTGGGTAAGGGGTAATCCTTGGCATCATGCCACCCAACAATGGTGTGCAGTGTGGTTCAGGGGTGTAGTGTCTGCAATGTCCCACACAGATGGGTATTGTATGAACTGCCCTGTCATCCTGGTTACCATTGTGTATGGCCATTGCTTTGCAATGCATGCCATGTCTGTGTTTGATAGTCCTTGACATGGACATTGCTTGGGATGTGCATGTCCCACAATAATGTACAGTGACATGTACAAGTGTACCTGGTTTGGCTGGCACATGTTGTGTACACAGATTGTTATCCTCAGATATGCAAATACTGGCCTGGTGTGGCAGGACCTGCTTATAGACAGCAGGTTGACCCTGCACCTGCATTGATAGCATGATGCAGGTATTCCCTGGTGTCAGTGGCATCTGTCCATACAGGGCACGTGTGTAAGGCATTGTATGGCCTCTGTGGATCACATTTGATGGCACCACATATGTTGCAGGCATCCAGTGAGGAAAATAGTGAAGGCACATTGCCCGCAATTATGTGCCTATTGTACTGCTGTACAGGGTGACATGCCCTCTACAACCCACTGCAATCACACCATGCCTACTATCTGTCATCAGTGTGCAGGGTACTAGCAACATAGCGGGACATTCTAGACAATTGTGTTTGTGCATGACACATGGGTTCAGAACGTATTCCAGGTAATAGTAGGGTTGCATACTTTGTTCACCTGGCCTTTTGCCAGATGTAGGGGTATGGCTTGCCAACACAGTCCCTTGGCTGATTGACATCTGTACTCCTTGTGAGGTGGACATTGTGACATATAATATGGACACAATATAGGAAAAACTACAAAATCAGCTCCCCAGCATGTCTACTGGTTAGACACTCACAGACACCTCCACATAGGCTCTGACTGTCAAACTCACACACACACCTACCATGTCTTGGAATAAAATCCCTACTTAACTAGTTTATCACACTACAGCATTACTAATAAAAATGCTGGTATTCCAATTATTTGCACTACAGCATTACGCAATTACAGCATGTGCTATGGAGATTACTGGGTTATAGCAGTCCCAGAGATGTATTACTAGGTGGGTGACATCAGCAGGATTGCCAAAGCTGGTTATGTGCAATCTAAAAAGTGTGCATACTCTAAAAAGTATTGTTTCTTTCTCAGGCAGACATACACACGCACACACTTGGCTTGTCCTGGAATTGAACTCCTCCCTAATTAGTTTATGACACTGCAGCATTATGCAGTTACAGCACACGCTACGGAGATTATTGGGTGACAGCAGTCCCAGAGGTGTATTACTAGGTGGGTGACATCAGCAGGATTGCCAAAGGTGAGAATGTGAAATGTAAAGAGTGTGCATACTCTAAAAAGCATCATTTCTTTTTCAGGCAGACACACACACACACAGTTGGTCTGTCTGGGATTAGAACACCTACCAACCTAGTTTATCACACTACAGCATTATGCAGTTACAACACGCGCAATGAAGGTTACTGGGTTGCAGTAGTCCCAGAGGTGTATTTCTAGTTGGGAGACATCAGCAGGCTTGCCAAAGGTGAGTATGTAAAGAGTGTGCATACTCTAAAAAGCATCATTTTTTTTTCCTCAAGCAGACAAAAACACACTTGGCCTGTTTGGGATTAAAACACCTACCAAACTAGTTTATCACACTACAGCATTATGCAGTTACAGCACATGCCATGGAGATTACTGGGTTACAGCAGTCCCAGAGGTGTATTCGTAGGTGGGTGACATCAGCAGGATTTCCAAAGAAGGGCATTTCAAGTGTACTGCGAGTTGTACATGTCTGTTACCTGCATGTACCCACTGCTTACTATCACGAAAACACATTTACACCTGCTTAAAAGTGTCTTATTCAGTCCTAATTGGTAGTGTCAATAAGGCTTGCAGGACTTGAACCCTGGGCCATGCACACTGAGGTCACTGGACATGCCACTAAGCCATCTGGGTTATATACATGTTGTATGGAGTTTATAATGTACATCTTACTACATGTATTCCACAGTACTGAAAACAAATGGGACAGTCACTTTGTGTACATATGTACAGTACCCTTGAATGTACTGTACTCTGTGAAACAACAAAGACAAGTCTACATCTGTACAACTGTCAAAACAATATATATATATATATATATATATATATATATATATATATATATATATATATATATGTATATACACCTACGGGATGTGTCCACACACACACACACACACACACACACACACACACATATATATATATATATATATATATGCATATATATACACACACACACACACACACACACACACACACACACACACGTCTGAACACCCTTTGTGACACATAAGGGTTCCAAAGGAACTGACGTGTAAACAAAACAGAGGCATCTCTTGTGTTATAACATTTAAATCTTAATCAGTTCACCAGAGAAGGGATGGTTGTTGTGTATGTGGAGTTTGGGTTGGGAAATGGTGGTTAATGTAATCTACCCCGGGGATTGTGGAGTTTGGGTGGGGGAATGATGGGTATGGACTTACACCCCGGCGACCACTTCTATGTCACTGCTCAACAGTAGCACAGGAAAATAACATACCCAACTGTAGTCATGCTTGACTGTGTATTCTTTACCATTCCTAACTATGTAATACTTTGTAGACACCAGTCACTACAAATGGCTACCATGGTGTGCCAAAAGACATTACACATGTGTATGCCTGGCGACAGAGTAGTCACTCACACAAAAATGCACACACTTGCCAGTATTGTGCATACATGTCTTGCCTATGTAAAGGTAACTAATACAGTGGTATGCAGTTGGTGTATGTGCCACAGAACACATACAATTACACTTACTCTGATTCCATGTCTGAGCTGGGTGATAACCCAGGACTGATTACTTGCAGTGGGGAAGAGAGAGGTTTAGCAGCTGACAAGAATAAAGGCCAGTGCAAAAGGTGGTATCTCTTTGGAATGCAGCAAAACCAACTGTGATGACGGTATGCAGACACAAATACACACACACAACCATTTGCTGACACACACACTCCACCATTTGCTGTCACACACACAAACTTGCCAGTGGTGGGATCAGAACTCCTGCCTATCTACAGATCACTATTACAGTACTACTCAGTTATGAGTCGCACCACAGAGATTACACATTTCAAGGCAGTCAGAATGCCCTTCTAAGATTGAGGACAACAGGGAGACTGACAGTCATGAAGTACATAGCTGTAAACCTGTGTGTTTAAAGTAGGTGTCCATTACAACCTGTATGCACAAACAAGACACATCATGTGCAGGTAGTACATAGGTAGGCCTGAGAGGTATAGTTGTAGCACAATAGGAACCTGAACTGGAGTATGCCCATCTGTGGAATGGACAACTATTATCACTATACAGGGTTACAGTGGGCATGCTCATACACTTAGTAGCACAGGGCCGTTTGGGATGCACTATGACTACAACTACACAAGGTTATACTGGGCATGCTCATACACTTAGTAACAAAGGGCTTCTTGGATGCACTGACTCAAATTACACAAGGTGGCAGTGGGTACGCTCATACACTTAGTAGCACAGGGCTGTTTGGGATGAACATCGAGTCTAACCACAGAAGGCTGCAGTGTGCATGCTCATACACTTACCTTTACAGAACATGTTGTAATGGACTCCTATTGTAAACACACAGGTGTACAGCTATGTACATCTTACCTGTCAGTATATATACACATCATACTAGTTTACTACCTGATACCTGCATGTGGCCCGTAAATTATATATCTGTGTCTGTGCTGTGTGATACACATGCATACATGTACATGAAGTACTGACATATATATGTTAAGTATACACAATCATGCATGTAACAGACAATAGGTTAACTGGGACACACAAGCAGTTGCTACCTACAGCATGTGTCACACACCTTGTTGCCCTGAAAGGCATACATTGATAGCAGGTTATGGACAGTGGCATTATATGTGGAACAGTGGCATGTGCAAGCATAATGTGTGAGCCACATTGTGTAATGGTACTGAGGTGCAGGTGTCAAGATGACGTCTCCTGGCTGTGTTAGTAGTTGTCATTATTAGCAGGACTGCTACCCTAAGTATATCTCACATTGGTTATATACACAATTTCCGCTGCTGTCCGTCACCTTAAATGAGGCATTTGCTACCAAACACATTACTGCCACTTGCAGTGATGTCATGGTATGAGTGGTAATTGCTAGACCAAAACAATGAGCCAATGTCCTGCTGTTATTATGAGGTTGTCCAGTGTATGTCATTCCGGGCTGTCATGACTGAATGACAAGCCTTCAACACAAAGCACATGCATCCATGTTTCATGTGTGTGTGGATAATACCTAGGTCGCATTTACCCATATAGCCACATTCTAAGGCAAATGTCCTACACACAGAAGTAACACCCTGACACTTACAAGACAATTGCAATGGATGCTTATGCTAACCAGCAGATGTGTGGCTTTAGTAATCCATTTGCTCAATGTAGAACCAACAATGGGGAATACTGACATCTGTGCAGTGAGGAACACCTGGCTGAAGGCTCTGCAGTGCACAATTGCACTACCACCATATAACCCAGATCCAGACATGTGGGCCATAACAGTGGTATGGACCCTTCCAGGTGGTGGTGTCCACATATTCATAAAGGCTACTCACATGTAAAGAGCACTACTCCAACATAACTCATCAAAGATGAGTCATATACAGGTGACAGTGGCAAACGCTGCATTCTAGGTTGTATCCTCATATACATCCACCACCTTGTCCCCAGACTACCAGCACACATCCATATGTGGTATGAAATAGTATGGTAGACCACCAGATAACCTTTGATTGGTGGACTGTACCTAGGCCTACATCGACTGTGCAAAGTACCCATGTACAGACACAGCTGCATAATGTGTTATGCAATGCAATAATACCACTGTTTGTAACCAGCTCAGTTGTACACATACTAGGGTCCCTTGGATGTTGTCAGCATTAACACAGTTGACTGTTGATGTACACTAGTAAACAACACCCTCATGGTTGGATATGACCTAACTGTATCTGCCCTGGATATGTACATCCCACACTCATACAACATAAATGACATTACCATAGCTTTCATTATCCTTTCTGCATACAGGTGGCTACAGTCATTACACACAGCACATGGCAGATAGCATGCTAACAGTACATAAGGTTTGATATCTATGTTAACAGAGGCAATATTCCCTCTCTGCTGATCACCCATGACACATATCATATCATGCAACACCACATGTGGCATGTATGTCATTAGATATGTCCACCTAATGCAATGCCTGCAAACATACCCAAATAATAGGATCATAGGACCTACACAAGGCCTGTATTGACAGACTCAAGGAAATCCAGCTCTGCTCTGAATGTTCCTGAGTAGTCACAGGTGGTATGTTCATGACATGTACAACCATGTGTGGCCACAGCTCCTACATATACCCCATGTCAACAATTACAAGCCATGCATGCTGTGTGCTGTCTGGACATTAGCCTTAGTACCACAATAGCCAGTATGTGCTGGGGTGAGATGTTTACAAGCCACAGACCTCACACATGCTTCAATGAGTGTACTGCCTAGCCTAATAGAGCACATTGCTGGCCCTCTTCCAGTAAACATGAGGTGTGTGTGGCAAATATGATGTGCTCACTGTTGACCATTACAGTGCCCTGGCTTCACCATGGCACTGTCAAGTAACAGTTTGTAGGAGCATGACATGGAATAATGCTGTGTGTGTCCTGCTGATATGTGCTGCTGTCATATATGTACACTTGGCTACTCAGTGAAGGTGGTTGTGTCCCACCAGTACATGAATACAACATCCATTGTGGTGTAATGCTCGGCTATGTTTCAGACATGGAGTGGAGAAGATGTGGAATGTATCCTCTTGGCCTGCTAGTGCACTTACTGATGTAGACCGCATATGTGTACACGTATTGATGTTTGTGTAGATTCCATGTGTGTGCAGTGTCTGATGTTTGAAGGTGACTGTTGTCTTAGTACATCATGCTGTTGCAATACAGCCTCAACATTGCCAACTGTATATGGTGATATGCTCTAAGTACAGTAAGCTGTACATGAGGTATGGACAGATGTTTGGACATGACTACTAAGTGGTGGGGCTATTTTGCAGATGAATGATTACTGAGGACAGCTCACCGGTGTGTTACAACCATTTCTACAATAACCTGTGTAATGCTAAGATCAGGTTTTGTTAATTGAAGTGGAAGACAGACAATGTAGAATGCAGTAAGGGTGACACTGAATGCAAACCTCTTGACACCTGTAACAGTAATACCTCCCCTGTGCATATATTGTGCATATATCAACAAAGTTGGCAAAGGAAAGAGTCAGTAAGCTTTGTAGTGAATGTGATAGTGCTGGACTTCTGTAATACATATCATGAGATAGGCAGGTGTTTGATTCACAGTACTGGCATGTGTGGGTGTGTGTGTGTCCATATATGTCACGTATGGTTGAGAATACATCTCACATGTTTTCACTCTCCTGAACACTGTTGTTGACATCAGTACAGAGTGAAGTGTAGAAAGAAAGGCAGTTGGTTGAACATCACACATGTCAAGTGTCTGTATGTGTGTGACATAGGTGTATATCTTTGTGAATGCCACAGTTTGTGTGTGTGTGTGTGTGTGTGTGTGTGTGTGTGTGTGTGTGTGTGTGTGTGTGTGTGTGTGTGTGTTTCAATGCAATCTAGTATCCATGTTGATATCATCAACCTTAGACGGGCATTCTAACTGCCTGTTAACATGTACACCCTGGGGTGTGACCTGTTGTTACATAGCCTACTGATTAACCCCCCTCCCCACATATACTCACTGCACTGCAGTATCCCTGTCGATGTCCTCGATCTAAGGCCATTCCGACTACCTGTACATGTGTAATCTCCGTGGTGCATCTTGTAATTGTGTAGTACTATAATGATGATATGCACATAGGCAGGAGTTCTCATCCGAACACTGGCAACTCTGTGTGTGTGTGTGACAGAGTGTATGTTACTGTGTTTGTGAATCCCTGAGTGTGTGGGTGTGTCTATGTTTGCATGCTGTCATGGAAATGGGTATTACTGCTTCCCAACAAGAAGCCACTATTTCCACTGGCCTTTACCCTTGTCATTTGCCATACCACTCTTTTGCCTCCTCCCCGCTCCAGGTAACTATATCTGTGATGCCATCCACTAGGGATGTGATGGCTCTGAACACAATAGCTTACTACACAGCTATCATACTCTTGGATCATTAGAACAGTAAACATAATTGAAACATGGGAGATTATAACTGTGATGTGGAAGCTACAAAGTGCATGCAGGTATTGACATACAGACCTGTGAGTAGTCAACATGTACATATGGGACACTAACTGCAAACACCAACATCCCCCAGCACATGCAACTACACCTGAAAGAGGAAGGCAGAACATGATGATCAACATGCTGTTAGTGTTGTTACACATGATACATACTGTCAAACGTACAAAATGCATTTTAAAACTGTAATACATGGTATGTCTGCTGCCTGTCAACACTACTCAACAATATTAATCTACAACTGTCTACCTAGTATGTTCACCCTGTGCATCGGACCACATGAGCATGTCCCTGCACTGATGGTGTGGATGACAGGGATGCAACACAGGCATCATCATATGCACAGGGTGATAATGTTTGCCAGAGGCCTAGGCTGCACCATTGGATGACATCATGTGTGTGTGTGTTAGGGCCTGTGATATCATTGTGCATGTGTGGATGTTATGCATGTGTGTGTTGAGGTGCTTTAGATTTGTTTCCGGTGTGTGTGTGTGTGTGTGTGTGTGTGTGTGTGTGTGTGTGTGTGTGTGTGTGTGTATACGCATGCACACAGGTCTGGCATGTGGCTGGCCTACACAGGGGTATTATTGACAGCTGCAAACTGTACAAGGCAGGTTTCACAGTTCACGGTGTCTGGCCATGGCCATGTGACCTGTGCCTGCCAGGGGTTGCACGGGCACTACCAGACAGAGGTCCAGATTGGGTACTGTCTGATGACACATGTCCACTGCAATCGTGTCCCTGTTGGGACCATCCAGGACCACGTGCATGTGGCCTGCTGTAACCTGGTGTGGACTGCACAGCACCAGCTGCATTGCTGCTGCTGCCGCCACTATGGGAGTGGGCATGTGCAGTAGCATGTTCATATAGACCTTCAACAGGTGATGTAGCTGACCTACGTCCATGTGCCTGATGCCTCACTCCCACCAGATGTTCCAGCACAGACATTCCACGCTCGAGGATTGACATGCCATGGTCAAGGACTCCCACCATCTCACCCAGTCGTCTATCCAAAACATCTGCAAGATGATGGTGAGCATTTGCAAGTGCCTGGATGTTGTCAGTTAATGAACAGACAGCAGCCCTCTGAATCCTCAGACCTTTTCTGTTGTGCCATTCAGCATGTGCCTGTGCCTCCATTACAGCCCAAAACATGCGGCTGGTGACTCTAGCTGATGTGCTTTGTCTTGCAGGGGCATGTTGGCCAGTGGTCTTCCTATGAGCAGCGCTGGGCACATGCTTGTGTGGGACATTACCAGTCAGTTGACTGGGATCATGATGTGCAGGCACACCTTCCATAGTCTCCACACTTCCCTGTTCCATGCTACCACCTGCCAACTGTCCTTCTTCTATGGCCAGTGGTGATGGGGTATGTGTAGGCAGGGGAACTGTGTGCGAGGATGAGGAGGATACAGGTGGAATGGCAACCAATGGCACAGATTCAGCCCCTGACAACCCTGCCTGTGCCTCAGTCATACTTTCATCATCACTTCTAGGGTCTGTGGGGACACTAACATCAGGTAGACTGCAGGAGAGCAATGCACCTACATCAACACCTGTGAGGGGAAGACAAGAACTGTACATTACAAGTTATACCAGACACACACACACACACACACACACACACACACACACACACACACACACACAGACACACATTACATGCACGTGATATGGCAGATGGCATTCAGCTTAGACAGTTATAGTGGTAGTTATCATACATCCCTGAGTTGCACACAACAGCATACATGTGTTATAGCAGATGGCATGCACCTTACACAATTATAGTGGTGGTTAGCATACTTACCTGTATTGCATCATTTGTGTTAGTAGCCTATGCCCCATACCTGCAACACAATGCTTGCACTTTGCACCATTGCACCACACTGCCATGGTGTGTGCAACATACACCACATGTTAACAGACCATCGCTGACCTTTGTACATCTGCCACTGATGCTTTGTGTTGGCCACCGCCCCTATGTGTGAGGACATGAGCAGAAGGGTATTTCGACTGCATACTATGTTTGCCTGACCCCTAGCTTGCATATCTCCCCCAAAGAAGTGCATATCTGTTCAACATTATTCTGCCTACCCCTGAGCTGAGTCTACAGACATTGTGCATGTGGCTGTACACACATGTTTGACATGGCTGTCCCTACTTTGCAAAGGTGCCACAGACCAGCACAGGTTTACAGTACACCGGCCTGATGTGTGGTGTATGATCTTGCCAATCACATGTAGTATGAAATGTCTTCTACTGACGTGTTGAATGACATGCATACATGTGTAACACAATAGTGTCCTTTCCAATCTACAGTACAGTAATGGTGTCCCAATCCAAGGATGTGTTATACTAACATGGGCCTTCAGCTGATGCAATGTTGTCTGTCCGCCCTACAAATATGCAGTGACATACTGCACATTGAGCTGATGTGCATAGCCATTGCAGGGCATTATGTGGCTTCACAACTGCTGTAGAGTGTGAGCTACTGACACAGTTCATAGCCATGACTATGTTCACATACAATACATATCTAATGTGGAATGTGACCCACATCACTGAGGTGTATACACACTAAACCCTAATGTGGAATGTGTGACACAGGTCACAGAAGGGTATGCGGATGACACCCCTGCACATCTGCAACCATATTACTGATGCCTGGCAACTATGCCAACAGATGGCTAACTTAGCAGTACTCTATGTCCCACACGCCATCTGTGTACCTCACACACATGAGGAGCAGGCCTGATGTGGTTGCATGTGCATGTTGTACAACACATGTATGTATTTGGATACTGTATAGGTGAATGTTTTCATGTCATGACACACTCAATTTGTTCAAGACATGTTATGTGGTGGTTTCATGTTATGCCTACACAAGCTGTGCACAGGCCTGTATGATGTTTAGTGTTTCACATCTGCAATATCACTATTACACAAAGGCCATAGTTGTATTGTATCAAGCCAATGTACAACATGGTGTACACATATGCACATCACTTCTACTGTGTGTGTTGCCTCATGTCTCTGGTCATCCTCCATGACCATGTGTACACATGTTCTGTCCAATGGTTGTGATGGCCATCTTATTTCACATGTCAGTGTTATCCCATATGACATACACCCATAGATGTCATATGCTCCACTGAGGACAGAGTTATGCAGACAAAGGGTGGTATGTATGAAATGTGAGACATCATGTTTTGCAGGATAGTTGAGCAGTGTTGCAGTCAGCCCACTACATGTCATGGACATGTCAGATAGCACATGACATTGTGTGACATATAGCAAGGGTATACTCCACAAGGGTGTATCCTGTGGGCCGGTCATACACCAGCTCCAGCACATTTAGATTGTGTGCACTCATATGCTCTCTGTACAGTACTGTTTGTATTCCCAACATGTGTAATGCTGATATGTAGTACCTGTCCTTACAGTGAAACACACCTCCACCATTGTATTCACAGTTGTCCACACATCTAGCAATGACAGTTTGGAAGATTTAGTGTAGGTGTTCCATATAGTCTTCAATTGTTTCACATGGGTAACCACTGTGATACATTGCAGGTCTAACCAGTGTCTAGTAATAGGACCACCATACATTATGTGTATGTGTGCTATGGCAGATAGCATGCAATTAATATGATCTGTGCATTATCAAGCCTGGTAAATAATAACAATCTCACCTGACACAGTCTGCTGTTGCTGCAAAATGCCAGAGGTACCTAAACAGGAGTGTCACAGCAGTAAGATCATTATCCACACCTGTGTGATAGCTACAGGGTGCAATGTCCATGTTAGCACATAAGCCAATACAATACACTGTACTATGGAGTATGCACATATGTGCATACATAGAATAGCAGACTATAGTATGTGGCATGTGTGCATACATGCCTTGCATATGATGTTACATTAAATATTGTACAGTAACACATGTAACTATGTGAAATATAGTTGTGTTATATGTGCAGTACTGACTTACCAGTCAACTCCAGGCTCGGTGGTTTTGAGACACCCACCTCCACAATACCAGTTAAAGGTTGTGGATGGAGGTCTGCAGGTGTCCCCAGGTTGGCCAGTAGCTCCTTGGTATGTGTGAGTGGCCCCCCACCTGTTGCACCTTGTTCCCTGGTGATTGCATTAGCACACTGTTTTGCCTGTCTTATCAGGTCAGTGCAGTGTTGGCACACTTGCTAATAGGTGCGATTGTGACCGCCAACATCATTTACCCTCATGTGGAGTTCCTCCCACAGGGCATCCTGCTGCTGTGCATCCTGTGGCACATGGCTGAAGAGTGCTGTATGGTTGTTGAGGAGGTATGGGACGAGGACCTCATCCTCCAAGCAGGTGTATGCTGGCAGCCTGCTATGTGGCATACCTGGAAGACATAACGATGGAGACAGATCACAGTAACTCACAGAGAAGTACAGAAGTACAGCTGAACATACATATGTATCACATTTATTAAAATTACAAATAAGTCTTTGCAAATCTACATGACACTAACACCACTGACATGTATAAGTCACACACATTTGACACTTACTGGTGTCTTTGCAAATCTACATGACACTAACACCACTGACATGTATAAGTCACACACATTTGATACTTACCATATATGTGTGTGTCATGTAATGATATTGCTCATACTTCATGTGGATGTTGTCTTGATGTGGGCATGTCCGTTTGCCTGTACTGGTGTCTTTACCTATCAACACATGCCTGGATGTGTTCACATTAATGCAATCAACCTTAATGTTGTGTATATGTCACATATGTAGTCATACATAGCCGTTAGGGACATGACCTGTGACCCCGCAGACTTGCAAGCATATATGTGTTTTGCCATTTACATCTACATGGCACTGTGCAGCTGTGTAGCATCCTGTCATGTATTGCCTCTGTTGCACATGTATAACACATGGGACAATAGCTAGCCTGATGGTATTTGCAGGGTTGGATATCAACTATAGCATATATGGTCATAGTGATCTAGTAGGCTATATGCCCTGGGCCATTTATGAGCCTAGGCAAACAGGTTACCTAGCTGTAGGCAACAGACAGGTAAGTTTCAGTGGCCAGTTCAAGCAGCGCCACAGAACTGATCCACAGGGTTACTGATATAGTTGGCATGCGTTCATCACAACATGTCACAGAGAGGGGTGATGTGCAGCTTTGCTGGACAGGGTTGCATAGTATGGCAAGAATATGTTAAGTGTATGGGACAGAGATCTGTCAGGCATGTTGTGATCCTTGTACTAGAAAGGTGGATGTCCATGAAGTATGTGTTTATTTGGGATCAGGATGTGTTAAGTGTAGCATGTCCAACACTTCTGGGTTGGACATGGCTTTATTCAGGGTAGGCTGCATGCTACATAGTGCAGCTAGGGATTGGGAAGGGCAGTGTAGGCCATCTACACATGGGCAATAATCCTTAAAGGAAATATGTGATCTTTCATGGGTCACATGAGTGTTGAGTATGGCTGAGCAAGTATCTCTATTTTCCTGGATGGCACCCTGCTATGAGTAGGGGTACATACCTGACTGGTGTGGTAAAGTAACTATCAAATAAAAGACTACTGTCCAGCTGCATCCCATACACACGCAGTTGCCATTATGTTGACTGCTGCCTAGGTGGTAGTTCATGGATACAGGGTTTTAACATAGAGGATGACAATGCAATACTTAGCTGTCAGATTGTGGTCATACCTCACACCCCACACATCTGACACACAAAGGCCCTTCTGCATGCTGAACACAGCACACATTGAGTCAACTATTGCTCCTAGTTCATAGTCATTTGCAAACATCAATAGGCTGATGCCTTCTGTGTTAGTCTGTGTGGTATAGATAACAAAGAGGGGGTACCAGGAATGAACCCTGTATTACTGCGGCTGGCACTGATTGATGTACGTGTATTAGTCAGACACCTTCTGTAGTGTTGGTTCTGCCAGCAGTCCAGTTGCCAGCCACTCCTGTGACATAGGAATATACACCTAGTTTACTGAGTGTAGCTGGAACACAGTATGGGTGATGGTGTCCTACGACCTGGCAAGGTCATGATATGCAGTGTGAATCAACCCTACTGTCATCTACATCTGTACTGAGTACATCAAATACGTTGATCCCGGTTCATGGCCTTACAGACCAGACTCAGCAGGGTAGTTGTGCACTCTTTCCCATTATCAATGGTGTCTCCCCTTTGTGGAGTGTGATAACTGTTGCTGTGCAACATTCGGTGTGTACACAGCCTGACATGGAGCTATGATTGAACATGATGTGTATGTGGATAGCTGAATGTTCTTACATTTGTGTAGGATACACCCTGTGATGTTGACAGGTCCCATGAAAGCTGTATGTATGGCTTTAGAGAGTGCAGCTTGTACCTGCATAGGTGTTATTACAGGGGCCATGTAGTGTACATGGATGTATTACTAAGTGTACCTGTTGGGGTGGGGGAGGTGGAAGTGGGTTTAGGTTCTCCAAGACCCTATTTGGATGAACAGGTGCTATTTCTGTAGGTGCAGTACTTCCCATGCCATAGTGCTGTGCAGCATGGCAGGTCTTGTCATTGCCATTACGATTAATGATACAGCTATAGAATGCTCTGTGCTTGGCCTCATAATATGTGGCTGATTAGTTTCACAGTAGCTTTGTGTGGCTTTATATGGCGTATCTGCATCTTACTGAGGCTGACCAGGGATCACCTACACTCATGTGTGTTCACTCTTGCAACAGTTACTACCTTCTGTGGTACAGTTTAAAGCATGGTACCACCAGTTTGCCTTCTTGTTTGTGTTTGGTTGAATCTTGGTTCTGTTTCAATGGCACACTCACTGCACGTATGTGACTGCTTAAGGTTCATTTGTGTAGGTTCAGCATTTGCACATGCATTGTCCATCTGCATGGGTGCCATGACAGTCACCACTTTGCTCTTAGGAAACATAACATTGGCATTGAAGACTGACTATGTGTAGCATACTGTTAGCCCTGTTTGTGTGACTACTGTGATCCAGGTCATTGGGGTTGATGGAATCCAACATGCACTGAGTGCAGGTGTTGGTGCATGAGGAGTATTCCCAGTTCATAATGGAATAGTTGAGAGTAGCCATTATTATGTTTTTTGTCTCAGACCTAATTTTACCCATTACAGCATATTATGACAGTTGGGAAATCCGTGGCATGGTGGGTGATCTGTCGCAAGGTGCAATTTGAATTCCACTTTGGCACAAAGGTAGTTGCTCAGCATAATGCATCTGATGTTATGCAAGTGCAACTAGAGTGTGGGTGTACATATCCTTCAGGAATATGGACACACCTGCGGCCCGTGTATTCCAATAAAGGATAATAAGGCAAGAGGTGAGGTATGTGTTATAACATGGTCATGCAGGTGTGCTCTCTGGAGTGTTGAATCATGTCTCAGCCACTGCACAGATATGTTCTCCATGTTAGAGATTGACATATGTGTGTCCATATAGTGTTTCTGACATGTATCATTGTGCAGCGAGACCCGCAGTTTATTGCTTGGCTGTCTCTGTAACAGCAGTGGACCTCCACCTGAACTGTGCATGATGAAGGCACTATAGGGGAAGCATGAGCCCTAGGCAGTATTCATATTTCCAGGGGTGACAAGTGCAGGTCCTGTCTGGCAAAGCATCATGGTCTGTCACCCATGTTATCCCAGGCAGACAGATACTGGATACCCTCTGACTTGCGCCACTACACTAGACAATTGAGGAATACAGTCCTTTTGTCTCTGTACTGCAGTATCATTCTGGCCAATGTCAGAATGCTACCCAGGCCTTGGGACATACCTGCATGGGCTACAAGACCTGACAGTTCCTACATGTGTTTCCATGCAGTCCAGGCTACTGCATCACAGGTCCTGCACAACAACATGGAATATGCCAGAGCCATGTGTATAGTTCAAAAGGTGGTCTGAGTGTATGGGTATGTGGCTAATCATGGCAGACAGGCAGCTGACAGTATGTATACCCTTGTATAGGTTGGTGTGTAACATAGTGCTAGAGTTTGCATTCACAAATGAGTACTGTTGGGCATGTTTCCAGCCACGTGTTCTGAGATGTGGCACAATTATGCAAACTATGTCATACAGTTTGTGTATTTTGTTGTCTGTTTCTTCCAGCTTGGTAGGTCACTTGTTTGGCCAGATACTTAGAAGCATCTGTGAATGTGTATGATTTCTGGTAATGTGTGTGGGTGTCCTTACTGTGTTCTGGTAAGGGTATGTGTTGGTTGTGATGATGAGATGCATGTGTTAACCTACACCTCATGACTGTCCAGTCATGGCTGTAGACTGGGCTGCCTTCCAGCTTACCCCTGTAGCTGCATCCCAAACAATGTGTGAGGAGTGGTGTTAGTTGGGTTTGGCAGTGTACATGGCATTAGAGATTACATTCCCCTAGGATGGCCACATACACAAAGCTGACATTAGTAAACACCAGTAGCTGACTAGTGGACATGCCTGTATGAGCATTCAGTACTACAAGTACCAAGTACTGTATTTAGTTTACTTATTGCCTATGAAGATGTTTTAGACAGTGATGCTCACATGTAAATATTTGTGTTATGGACGTGACAACACTTGCTATCATGGAAACATTGTAGCTACCTTTAGCAGCAATCCTCCTCTGAGGAGCACATCACATCCTGTTAGTTGATTACAGATGATGCAAGTGTCTACAGGTCTGTTTCCTTCTCTGGGTATATACTCACATATCCACCAGGACCATGAGCTCTGTTGGGCACAGACGCCCACTCTCCAAACAGAGTGATGTATCAATAGACTCTGATTCCATTATCAACATGATCAGGATATAATCAGATAGTGTAAGCCATCACCTATGAAGTGGCTATTACAAATGGCCAGCAGTCTCCTACATCTTACACTCCTATTGCAGATGTTACACTGGAGTTAAAGATGACATGCAACCTGTTTCATTACCAGTACTGTGCACTACCTTACTTGCTTGCAAACGATACAGTCCTGTAACAAGGGTCACTACACATTTGCATAACATGTACACATGCACAGCTGTTATTGCTTGCAAATGATACTAGAGAGGACCAGCCCTGTAACAAGGGTCACTACACATTTGCATATGTGCAAGCGGCTGTTAAGTTGGCAATGAGAGGTTAGGCTACACAAACCTGGTAGTTCAACCAGTGTGTCTCTACTCTCAATATCCACTCTATGTAGGTGTGCACATAGCCATTTGGCCCAGCCCTGTAACAAGGGTCACTACACATTTGCATAACATGTACACATGCACCACTGGTATTGCTTGCAAATGATACTAGAGAGGACCAGCCTTGTAACAAGGGCCACTACACATTTGCATACATGTACACACGTGCAGCTGTTATTTGCAAATGATACTAGAGAGGTCTTGCCCTGTAACAAGGGTCACTACACATTTGCATAACAGGAACACATGCACAGCTGCTATTGCTTGCAAACAATACTAGAGAGGTCCAGCCCTGTAACAAGGGTCACTACACATTTGCATAACATGTATACATGCACAGCTGTTATTGCTTGCAAACGATACTAGAGAGGAGCAGCCCTGTAACAAGGGTCACTGCACATTTGCATAACATGTACACATGCACAGCTGTTATTGCTTGCAAATGATACTAGAGAAGTCCAGCCCTGTAATGGGGGTCACTACACATTTGCATAACATGTACACATGCACAGCTGTTATTGCTTGCAAATGATACTAGAGAGGACCAGCCCTGTAACAAGGGTCACTACACATTTGCATAACATGTACACATGCACAGCTGTTATTGCTTGCAAATGATACTAGAGAGGACCAGCCCTGTAACAAGGGTCACTACACATTTGCATAACATGTACACATGCACAGCTGTTATTGCTTGCAAACGATACTAGAGAGGTCCAGCCCTGTAACAAGGGTCACTATACATTTGCATAACATGTACACATGCACAGCTGTTATTGCTTGCAAATGATACTAGAGAGGTCCAGCCCTGTAACAAGGGTCACTACACATTTGCATAACATGTACACATGCACCGCTGTTATTGCTTGCAAACGATACTAGAGAGATCCAGCCCTGTAACAAAGGTCACTATACATTTGCATAACATGTACACATGCACAGCTGTTATTGCTTGCAAACGATACTAGTGAGGTCCAGCCTTGTAACAAGGGTCATTACACATTTGCATAACATGTACACATGTACAGCTGTTATTGCTTGCAAACGATACTAGAGAGGTCCAGCCCTGTAACAAGGGTCACTGCATATTTGCATAACATGTACACATGCACAGCTGTTATTGCTTGCAAACGATACTAGAGAGGAGCAGCCCTGTAAAAAGGGTCAATACACATTTCCATAACATGCACACATGCACAGCTGTTATTGCTTGCAAATGATACTAGAGAGGTCCAGTCCTGTAATGG
>NC_056732.1:1280769700-1280774700 GCF_019279795.1 Protopterus annectens | reverse complement strand
CATGCAACAATACCATGCCAGCTTATGTGTCAGCCTCAGGCTTTGGAATACTGGCCAAGACTATTGGTGCCCCCATGGTGCCTTATTTAGGAGAGTCTCGAAGGTGAATACCAGCTCCGTAAACAGCACAATAACAGAATCAATGAGGGTTATGCTACTCAACACCAGGGGTTGTGATCACAACATGCATGCATTCACAGCACTCCTCAGGATGGACAACATCAACATCTGTGCAGTAACTGAGATCTGTATTAAGGCTCCTGAGAGCACACCAGCACTACCAGACTACAACCCATACCACACATTTCAGCCACAGAACATGGACTGACACAGACATGGAGGGGGTGTAGCCATATTCATCAGGGATACCTACTCCTTCCGGTTAGTGGGGTAGCATGATACCTCTGAGATCATCCATGTACAGCTAACATCAGCCACAACTGCAATGTAAACTGTGGCCTGCTACGAATAACCCTCCATGACCTAGGACCACCACTCCACCTTCCTAGAGACAGTGGAGAACATGACAGTCCTAACGCACACCCTGGCATTGGTCGATGTCAACTACCATACCATTAACTGGGAAACTTACTCCGGTACTCACTTGCAGGCCCAGAGCTTCCTGGAATTTATCACCTCATATGCCCTGTATCAGGTGGTAACCTCCCTAATGAGGGGTGGAAACATACTAGAAGTGGTCATCACCAACATGGGCAACAAGTGCACCACAGTGGAGGTTAACCAGTCACTGGTTAGATCTGACCATGAACTATTCACTGTTTACACACCCAAGCATCTCCCCCACCCACGGATACCACAATGTATACCTTTCCTACAGCTAAATTTAAACTATTAGTGACAGGGGTGGGGGGTTTCACAGCCCCCACGCTAAGGGGAAACACTGCTCAAGATACACACTGATTTATAAATGCAGTCTGTAAGCACCTACATGGATGTATGTATTGTGCCATCACTGGCAAACAAAGACTAACTCCTCCTAGACAAGGACACCAGTCTGATGGACCTCTGCAATAAACAGGCTATACTACAGAAGTAGAACAGTGTTCTAGACAAACAACAAATTCCACGAAGGACAGACATCCATGACCACTATTAGTATGATACGTAGATCCCTCATGACATCATCCAAGGCTAACATCATCAGGAGAATATGCAAGGATTCAAAAGATAACCACAAAGCCTTCTTTGGCTGTCAAGGATCTAAGTGGTGACACACAGATTTGCACTGTGCCAGTAAAATTTAGCACAAAATATGCTGACCCTACCGATATTGCCAACGTCCTTGCAGATGCATTCAGTGCATACTTCACCCCCTAAATAGCCCACAACACTACCTGAAAGGTACAGTATCCCACACATCAGAGACACACAGGTAGAAATGGCCCTCTCTAATAGCAGAACACAACATCAGTGGAGGCAGATGTTGTCCCAGACTGTATCTTGCAAACTGTACAAGACAACCTGAGCCCTCACCTAATTAAGCTTTCCAACCTCAGCCTCTTCACAGGTTACATGCCCATACAATGGTGCATGGCAATGGTTATTCCACTCCATCAAGGTGGAATCACAACTGACCATAGCAACTACCACCCCATAAGCCTGACTAGCCTGGTCTGCAATGGTATGGATCGCATCCTCATGGCACTCATTAGCAAAGACATTGGTAACCTCTGAACACGTGACCCAACCCAGGTCAGCTTGGTTGAGTGCAGTTCATGCCTACTGAACCTGTTTGACATCTTACATACAGTCACCAAGACATTAGATGATGGGGGAGGTGGTTCACACATACTACCTGGACCTCTCCAAGGCTTTTGACACCATGCTCCACTCAGGTATTATTGATAAACACACCAGCCTGTACATACACCCATACATCACAGGTTGGGTTGCCAATGGGCTTACACACAGAACCCACATGGTACGGCTAGTAGTCTCCAGGTCCAACTCTTGACCAGTCATGACTAGTGTCCTACAGGACTCAGTCCTGGGAGCCCTACTGTTTGGCATATACTTCTCAGAGGTAGAGGCAAACACAGGTGGACTATGGCAGACCATGTTTGGCAATGACTGCAAACTGGGAGCCATGACTGATAGTCCAGCTGACACAGACATCCCTCAAGGGGCCTCACAGAGACCATCACAGGGTGTCAACATCACAGCCTCCAGCCAAGTGCCACTAACTGCATGGTCATTCCATTGTGGAATATTAAGCACCCACATATTAACACTTAAATGGCAGCCACTTTAATAAGGATGAGGTAATGGGGTATCTGGGGTCTAAGGTAGATAGTGATCTCCCCTTTGACAATCATATCTACACAGTAGTTAGGACATCCTTCTATGTAGGCCATCTGATTACTAAAGGATTCCCATCTAGACATACTGGGGTTATAGTGCCCCTTTACTCATCATTCATCAGTCCCATCATAGGGTATAATAACCCATTTGGGATGTACCTCAGAAGACACTTCCAACAGCTGGGAGGTCCATGAATGCACCTCGACAAGGGGAATACTGCCCTCCAACATATGGCCTATGCAGCCAGACTGAATAAACTCCTGCTTTACTCAGTGGCATCTCGTTTACCCAGAGATGATCTCTGCTGGCCAACACAGCCATGTCGAACTCAGGCTTAATGGATATGCTCCACCTATGGGAATCCATGTCACAGTGATCCACACACTGTAGTGAGCTGAACCTTGCCACAACAGTAACTGGAAGATGCTCGGGGGATATATTCCTGTCACAGACACTCCCCATACTTTGGAACAACATCCCTAACTACATTATACAGGGCCTCTCACTAACACTCTGCAAGACAAACCTTGGCTGGGGAACAGTAGATGCACCCCAGGGATCCCGTCATTGGTTCTGCTCCACAGAGGGACAGTTAATGAATCAATGGGCTGGAAAAAGCTGACACATTTTGGCTGGGCTAATGAATGGCCTCTGGCAGTTTGCCAAGTACCTCCCTATAATTCTATACATACAGTATCAGCACACACTGATAGCTTAATTTACTGTTCAGGTGTTGACTTACCTTGTGCCAATGGCAGTTGTGTGTGCAATAGCTGAGGGCTGCCTATGTTGGATGCACACAGTAGACTGCCTATACATGACAATTTACAGGTAGTCTTGTGTGTGTGCCATCCATTTTTACTGTGTGTGCAGGTGGAGAAAGGTGTCATTCCCTAGGTGCCTATACTGTCCGTGTGTGTGCTATACGTTCCCTCTTTGCCAAGACATGGGCATACTGGGCATGCCTCCATCTGGCTACTGAGGCTGGATCAGGGTGTTTGTGGTCTGAGTACCTCTGTGCCTGTGGGACCCTTGGCAATGGTGGTGGGCTGGGAGGGCCTTCACCATTCTGTCCCTGCTGCAACTGTTTCCGCAGAACCATATTGTGTAGCATGGCACATACTATGAAGATGTGGGCACACGTGCCCGGAGATTACTGCAAGGCTCCACCAGATATGTCCAAGTAATGGGACTATGATTTCAGCATCCCAAACACATGCTCTATGATGATTCTGGTTTTTGAGTGTGCCTCATTATGGCATTCCTGCATGGGTGCATGTGCATTTCTGATGGGAGTCATCATCCACGGTTCCAGTGCATAGCCAGCATCCCCCACCAGGTTGCCATTTGGGATGCCCCCCCTGGCAAATAACTGATACAGCTGTGAGCCATACCAGATGTGGGAGTCATGATAGCTTCCAGGGCTGCCAGCACACATATCCATGATAATGCTCTGGGCATTGCACACGACCTGGCAGTTGATGGAGGGGTATCCCTTGCAGTTTATGTAGTGCCTACCCTGCTCAATGGGTGGTGACTTGAGGTGTATGTGCGTGCAGTCTATTGCACCCAGTACCTCCGGGTATTCTGCCACATGGTGGAAGAGACGTATATTGCTGGCCAACTTTTCCTGCATTCGGGGGAAGTATATGTGCTCATTGGCATGTGGTAACATGGCATCCAGGAGCTGTTGTACTACCCTGGATGGTGATGCTGTGAGATCCCCATGATATCCCCAGCTGGTCTTTGAAAGGTATCTGTAGCTAGTATTCTCAGGCTTACACATACCTTTGTATCCACTGGGATGGGTTACCCTCTGTTTGTTCTGGCTCTGAGGCGTGGCTGGCACAGCTCCACAAGTTGCTGTAGGATGTCCCTGTCCACCCTGTAATGCTCTACTATCTCCAGATCATGTAGCCCCTGGTAGGTTACCCTGGCTGGTAGGTTACCCTGTGTCTGAACACTCTCCTCCTCCTTTGGTGCCTGAGGTGGTCATGTGCATCATCCTCCACACCACCTTCAGTCTCCAACACATGCTGGTGGATCAAAGCTATGGCAGCCCCTAACATGTACATACTAAAAGTTCCCTGTCTGTATACACCACTGGTGCAGAGTGTATGAGAATACACAAATGTGTGAGAGGTGCTTTCGCACTTTATACTATTGTGCTATGGATGCTGCTGATGTCAGTGCGTGTGTATGAGCTATTCCAGCTGCAGCGTGTCTTAATTATGGGTTCTGTAATGAATACTGCAAGTGTGGGGCCTTTACTGTGGAGATATGCTTGTCTGCCTTGATTAATCTGTTGTTCTTTAATTCACTTTTAAACCTGGATTCCCTACCATTATCAGGCATGCATCCACCTGCCGTCTTTCTTGTTTTGTACTTTCCCTACCCAGTCATGGCAAAATGTGTCTTGTAGCTGATATACTGCAAATTGGCTTTGTTCTGCTTTGACACTTTCTGTTTTCTTTGCAGTACAACCCCTCCCCTTTCCTGTTCTGCAGGTAGCTGCTTGCAGCCTTGTTAGCTGTTGTCAATGGCCCACTGTAGGCTCCTAGGTGTTAATCAGTCATTTGTAATCCAGTTTCACTGCTGCAGCATTTCCTTATTTTGTTCCTATATCCTTCCTGTCTCAGTTGCAGTGCGCACCGCGCAAAGCTGTTTACCGGGTTTAC
>NC_056732.1:1280679700-1280764700 GCF_019279795.1 Protopterus annectens | reverse complement strand
TTATACCAATGCGATAGTTTGTTTGTATTTATAAAATTTCAACAAGGTGACATTTTCCCATTCTGTGACCGATGCATCATTAAAGTACCTATGTAAGGGATTTGTCTCCCCCTGCTTGATATGTTAACTCTTATAGGATTTATTTTAAGAAGTGATTCCATCTGCACTTTGTTGCCAGATTTATCTTGCATTTTTAAATGCCTAATCTAACAGGGTTCTTAAAATATGTGAATGTGAGGTTAGGTTTATCCACCCATTCTTTGTTCTTAAGCATGTAATGGATGCTTGTAAAGGGCGGATAGGTGCTAACAATTATTGTGCTGATCAATGTGAGGGCTGTGCACTATCATTGGTGGTGTTGAAGCATGTGATTTTGCTATGCTATATTTTATTGGAATGTTTTTAAATGAAACTTTTTTACAGTCTGAGGAAGTTTGGCCAGGGAGTCAAACGAAAGTGTGCATTGATTAAAAGCAACTAACACATCGGTTAGAGTTTGCCTTTGACTTTCTTGACATAGAGATTTATACCTAGTTTCGTGATTTTATATATAATTTCAGAGTAGGGGATGGTGTTGGAAGCCTTGGCGAGATCTAGATAGGCTGTGTAAACCACCTTACCCTCATCTACGACTTTGGTGACAACTTCAAAGAAGTCTATCAGGTTTAGGAGACATGATCTGC
Source organism: Protopterus annectens (assembly GCF_019279795.1). Taxonomy (NCBI): domain Eukaryota; kingdom Metazoa; phylum Chordata; order Ceratodontiformes; family Protopteridae; genus Protopterus; species Protopterus annectens. The sequence continues at coordinate 1,280,764,017 of NC_056732.1, read as the reverse complement.
CTTTTACAAACCCGAACTGGGTGGGGTCCAGAGTTTGGAGATTACCAATGTCATTGTTTATATGTTCCATGATGATTTGTTCTATAGCCTTGCAGGTCAGGCTCGTCAGCCTAATGGGGCGGTAGTTCCCAGGGTCCATGGTGTCTCCTGCTTTGTGGAGTGGGATAACCGTTAGTGTGTGCCATTCAGTGGGCATAAAGCCTGAGGTGAGGCTATGATTGAACATGGTACTTAGGTGGGGTGCCAGTTCGTTCTGTAGTTCATGTAGAATGCAGTCTGGGATGTTGTCAGGTCCCATGGATGCTGTGTTCTTGGCTTTGGAGAGTGTGGTTTTTACCTTTGCAGCCATGATTACAGGAACTTTGTATTCTTCCAGTATAGAGATGGGCCCTTTAGGGGGTGAGAGGGGGGTAAAGTTAGCACTGAACCTATCTGCCAGGATGATGGCAATATCAGTTGGTTCTGTATATTTAGTGCCATTGTGCTCTAACTCAGAGCAGATCTGAGTGTTGCCATTGAGATTCTTGACATAGCTGTAGAATGCTTTGAGGTTGTCTTTAGAATCAGTGGCGATGTTTTCATAACTAGCTTTGGAGGATTGTATGAGGGATCTCAGCTTTTTACTGAGGCTGACCACGGAGTTCCTCCAATCATGGGATTTTACTCTTTTTTGCAACAGATCTTTCTTCTGTTGTAGAGTTTGTTTATGGTAGGGGACCACCAGATTGGCTTCCTTTTTTGGAGGATAGTATCTTGGTTCTGTTAGGGGTTGCATGATCCATGCACTCATGTAAGTGCTTATAAAGTGCATTTGTGTAGGATTCAGCAGTCATACCTCTATTGTCCATCTGCATAGGTGTCGTGAAGTTTGCCACTTCTGTCTTAAGAAGCGTAAAGTTGGCTTTGGAGAAATTTTTTTACAGTGGTTTTCCTAATGGGGGGTGGAGGTGGAATGTGGATGTCTAGGGTGATTAGCTTGCGGTTGGATCTGACCAATGAGGTATTGATGTCTGGTGTGTCCATGTGTGCCCATGTTGGTAATGATCAGGTCTAGGATATTGCTGCCCTTGGTGGGGGTGTGGATAAGTTGATCCAAGGCATTGGAATTTATGAATTCCAGAAAATGTTGAGCAAAAGAGTTGGTACATGAGTAGTTTTCCCAGTTAATGATGGGGTAGTTGAAATCATTCATCATTAGGGTTTTAGGTTGTACTCTAATATTTTCCAGTGTATCAAGAAATGAGGAGTAGGAATCCTGGGGCATGGTGGGGGATCTGTAGCAAGCTACAATTTGGATTGTGGTCTTGCCCAGAGTTAGTTGCACTTGGATAATCTCAGATGCATTATGTAGAGCAATTAGCTGGACCGAATCAGTAAAGGTGGAGGTGTGTCCATATTCATTAAGGATATCCACACCTAGATCCGGAATCCCAAAGTCAACAGGTGCAGGCCATCTCTGGCAAAGCATTGTGGTCTGTTGATCATGTCATCCCAGGAAGACAGATATTGGATCCCCTTAGTATGACACCAGTAGCTTAGCCAATTGTTGAAGTGAATAATTTTGTCCTTGTACTGTGGTATCATCTGGATGATGGCAGGATGCTATTCAGGGCTAGGCTCATACCTGACTGGGCTACAAGATCAGACAGCTCCTCCATGTCTCTTTTCATGTAGTCCAGGGAGGTACATCTCAGGTCATTCACACCAACATGGACAATGACAGAGGAATTTGTGAAACAGATGACTTGAGTGCCATATGTGGGAATCATGGGCACTGCCAGGGTGCTATGCAGACACATTGGTTATCAAGTCTTTATGTTGCACAGTATCTGTCAGTTGGAATAGTATCCCTTCCTATTGACATGCCATTGTCCACAGACAGTAGGTGGTGCCTTTATTGCTACGTGTGCAATCTATATCACCCAGTACTTTGTTTAAGTGGGCAATATCATAGAAGTTACATATGGTGGTTGCTTTCAGCCTTGGAGTTGAGTAGCAACAGATATGCACATCTACATGTGGAAGTAGCATATCATGCAACATATGGAGTGTTCTGCAGGCTAATACTCACTGTGTTCCTTGTTGGTCTCTGAAAGGTCCCTGTACCAACTATGTTAAAAGCTACACATACCTGTAAGAGGTATGGTAAGAGGTGCAGATACCTGTAACATGTATGGTAAGAGCTACACATACCTTGGCAACAACTGGTATGGGAAGTCCATGGATGCCACGTAATCCTGTTTGTGAGCAATATATGTCAACCGCAGTGTTTATGAGATCTTGTACAAATGAAAATGGTCTGGCAGCTGGTGGTCGTTTAGCTGGTGGTAGTGCAATCTGTTGATGGTCCTGTTTTCATTCATGCTGTATGCTGCTCTTGTGCACAACTGGATGAGAGGTATCAGTACCGATGATCAGTAAGTGCTGGGTCACAAAAGCTGCTGCCATCTTTGCTACCTGTAGTTGCAAAAGCTTCTGCATATTGCTGGCACTTAAGTACTGCACACACAATGTGCTTTACAACTATGTGTTAAAACCTCATTTCTGTGGAGCTCATTTGCTTATTAATATGCACTAAACTGCCTACATTCATTTGTAGGTCATTATATGGTCATTAAAATACATCATTTTCTCCCGTTTTCTTTGCTGCTTCATTGTGCTAGCTGGTACTACAAATTCCAACCAACATGTGAATCACAGCTTCTCATGATGCTTACTATGAAGCTGGTTTATTAATCCTGACCACTATACAGCTGGTCACCCCTGAAAAAAGAAATGAAGCACAGTATATACCTCTCAAGCAAAATTCAAACACAATAATATACTTAAGCCATCCTTTTGCCAGCTTAGAAAACACTTTTCTATAACTGTAAGCATACTTCTCAACTGCCCAGATTTTCAGAGAATGTCCAGATTTTTGGGTTACATTTTTGGTCTGTTCCTCATAAAATGTGTGGTTTTCTGGCAAATTACTAAGAAGATCTGAGGACTGAAGTCACTAACTAAAGACATATGTTTGAGTTTCAGACTTTAAATCCTTCAGAAAATGTACATTACAACAAACCCTGTTACTCTAGTAATGTTCTAAGTTTGTAAGAGCAATATTTTAAATATGTCCCTATTTTGGGGTCTTTGTCCCCCCATTTTGTCAGGCTTTGTCCAGATTTCTTGCACTAAGAGGTCGATAAGTATGATTGTAAGTCTACCCACAGTGGCTTCTAATAACATTTGAATGGACATTAACCACATTATCTTACAAGCTACCAGTGTATTGATTCCAAACAGACAAATCAATCATAGTTTGATGTTTTGTGTAAACTGCTTAGTTTGAAAAATCTGGACAAACCAAAAATATTGGGAGGGGGGACCCAAAATCAGGTAAAGGTTTTAAATACTGTTCTTATCAACTTAGAAAGTTGATAGAATAATAGGTTCTATATTAACATACATTTTCTGAATAGTATGAAGTCTGAAATTTAAATGTCTGAGATGCTTAGTAATTTCAATTCTCAAAGATTTACCAGAAAAACACATTTTATGAGAAACAGGTGAAAAATATGAGGCAAAAATCTGGACATTCTGTGAAAATCTAAATAGTTGAGAGGTATGAAATTTTTAAATGGGTTCTCAACAGTCACAGGAAAACTACTGTGTCCAGAACTAATAAATGAAAAAAAGTAAAAGCCTTTTTTTTTATTTTTGATAGATACACAGATTCCTTGAAATGGATGGACAATATCATTAAATATGCAGTTCTGTCACATCCCTCTGGGATTGAAGATTGCTTAAATCCTTTGCCAAGAGAGGTGGGAAATCTTTCTTCTGGGGCCAGAACATTTCATACATCAAAAATGCAAAAGCATTAAAAATAAATAATTTTACATGTGTTAAATATACATGATTCATGTTGTTTGTCGGTTGTATAAGCTTTCATTTTTGCATGACTTTCTGTGATATATATATAAAGTGTAGATCACAGTAAATATAAATATATGTTAGGAATGGAAAGGTGACTGTCAAAATCATTATACCATTACAGTGAAGACTTATTTTAACATGCAGAAGAACCGGTCAAAATTCACTTTAGTGACGATGCGGGAAAAAGTTGTCATATGTACACAACAGCATAAATATAGGGATACAAAAATAAATGAAAGAAGAGTTTATTTCAGGGCTATACAGATTTTAAGTGAATGTTTTATACATACTTTAACATTATTCATTTTCTTTAGAAAACAGTATGGTAGTCAAAATTGGCATAACAATATAAGCGGAAAAACTACAAGTAACTGGGTGATAAAATGAAAAATGTAGGTGGAAAGTACACAACAAAGGTACTTTGAATGGAAAACATAGGAAGATTACTACATTTATAAGTAAGCCTGTGTTAAGCTGTCTAAGCTTGTATACATGAATGTGCACCCACCTAAGCCTGTGTAAGCTTGTGTAAGCCTGTGTGCGAGTGTGTGCGCTCATGTGAGTGTGTTTGTGCTTGTTTGCACGGCGCTGTCCCCTGTGGAAACAGAAAGGGAAAAGGAAGGAAAATAAGTAGTAGGAAGTTAACCAAGGAGAACAAGCAGAGCTGCCAGGTGAAATCAATCAGAATCAGCCAATTACACAGGCAGTACAGTAGCTCAGCCCAGCACTTAAAACTCTGCAAACAACATTCCCCCATGTTTTTCTCAGAAACACTGCAACACTGCAGTCAACAAAGAGAAATGAAAACTTAAAAAGCTTAAACTGAGACATAAAAATGTTAGGGGCTGCCATTGCTGTTATAAGGCAACATGTGCAAGATGCTGAGGGTGGTGCCATTGTGAATGCTGCTGAGCAACCGACAGTGAGGAGACGGAGAAGAGTGTACAGATCCTGGGTAACCTACCAGGGGCTACATGAGCTGGAGATAGTGGAGCACTATAGAGTGGACAGAGAGCTCCTGCACCAAATTGTTGAGCTGTGCAGGCCACACCTCACACAGAGAACCAACAGAGGGGAACCCATCCCAGTGGAAACCAAGGTATGTGTTGGCCTAAGAATACTAGCAACAGGTACCTTCCATAGACCAACTGGTGATATTATGGGGATTTCACAGGCATCAGCATCAAGGGTACTGCACCAGTTCCTGAATGCCATGTCAGCACATGTCGGTGATCATGTATATTTCCCCAATTCCCATGAGGTATTTGCCAGCAATATGCGTCTCTTCCAGCAAATAGTGGAATACCCTGAGGTAGTGGGTACAATTGACTGCATGCACATACACATCAAAGCACCAGCTGGTGAGCTGGGTAGGGCCTTCATCAACCGCAAGGTCTTCCACTCCATCAATTGCCAGGTCGTGTGCGATGCCCAGGGCATAATACTGAATGTGTGTGCTGGCTGCCCTGGAAGCTACCACAATTCCCATATCTGGCATCTGTCGCAGCTGTACCAGACATTTGCAAATGGGGACATCCCTGACGGTCACCTAGTGGGGATGCTGGATACGCACTGGAGCCTTGGCTGATGACACCCATCAGAAATGCACACACACCTGAACAAGAACTCCATAATAAGGCACACGCACAAACACGAAATGTAATCGAGCATGTGTTTGGGATGCTCAAGTCACAGTTCCGGTGCCTGGACACATCTGGTGGAGCCTTGCAGTACTCACCAACTACATGTACCCAAATTGTCATGGTATGTACCATGCTACACAATATGATCCTGTGAAAACAGATGCAGCAGGAACAGCATGGGGCAGGGCCAAACAGCTCCCCACCATTGCCAAGGCCTGCACAGGCACAGCGTGACTCAGAGGAGGAACAACCTGAGCCTGCCCCAGTAGGCAGAAGGAGGCGTGCCCAGTATGCCTTGGCCTTGGCAAAGAGACAATGCATAGCACATACACTGGCTCAGTAGGAACCCTGGAAATTATACCTCTCTCTGACTCGCACATAAAATAAAAGGGATGCCTAACTTGACACTACCTGTTTCCAAACATGTATAGGGAGTGTAGTATGTGCATCTGACATAGGCAGCCCTGCAGCACCACCTGAGGCATTATTGCCATGTTTTAAGCAATATAAAGCAGTGCTAAGCAGCTTTTACCAATATCTAGTATATGTAAACAAAATTGCTTGTGTAATGTTGGCCAAGGTCGGGCAAAGTTGAGCAAAGTCAGTTAAACATGCTCATATCTGCTTTACTGTTCCTTAAGCAGTCTGGTCTGGCCAGCATAAAATAAAAAGCAGTGGCAGGGCTTGAACCCAGGATACTGTGCACGATAGTCACAGTACTGAACCACTAAGCCATAATAGCATTACAGTGGCACAGACACAGCAGGACAATTGTACAATAATACAAACACAAAGCAATGCTGTATCATGCCCCTAATGAGGCAAATGGGTAACTCACCCACACGTCTATGCAGACAGAGAACAACAGGCCAGGAGTTGTGATGTGGGTTGTGTAGGCTATGAGGTCGCAAGCTAATATATGTGACAATGGACACTAAGATCTGTAGTACAGTAATATGCCTCAAGCGAGTACAATAGGCAACAGTACAGACTGTAATGGTGTCCTGTACATAGCAGTGCAGGCACAGCAAATGTGTATAAGTGTCAGGTGAAACCCACATCCTATGTACACCCACAGTAACAATCCGTTGTGCCCACGGATAGAAATGTACAAAGAATAGCTGCCCCCCCGTATGTAGAAATGTTGATAAGCCTATGCAAAGTGTCTCATGGAAGCCCTGCAGGCACAGCATGATCCCTGTTGATCTATGACACAAAGGTGAGCCCTACTGTAAAAATACACCTTGATTTACCATACACATATAGTATAAATGTGTATACTGTGCGTGCTCACACACTCCAACAAATGTAGTGGATTTCATTCAGCATCACACTGAAAGGTCATACTGGGCATGCTCACACACTTAAAGAAATGAAGCAAATGTCAGGCAGGAAGATACTGAAAGGTCATACTGGGCATGCTTACACACTTAGGCTAAATACGGATGTGATAATAAGGAATCTATGGACAAATGTGTATAGTCATCTCTACTTCCAGAAACACATTCACAATGTTGTCTGAAAATCCTGCTATGTGTTCACACAAACTGCCAAGGTCTGTGCATGTAGGTCAAAGGAGGATGCCACTACTCAGCAGTCATCAGACCTCTCAGAGAGCACCACAACACACTTGCGATGAATCTGACTAGGCACGTTCAGCAGCTAGAAAGACCAATAAAGTACCTTAACAAGAGGATTACTGGCCTCAAATAGTTGCCCCATGCAACAAGAATGAATGTAACCCAAGCTGTACTCTGTTGCATACTGTCTACGCAGGAGATCTCTGCCCAACAGACAGGTCCATGTCATGGTTACATTCAGATCGCTTCTGAGTTACAGCTCAATGGCACTAAATGTACAGAGCCAACTGATATTGGCAACATCCTGGCAGATAGGATCAGTGTTAACTTTACCCCCCCTCTCACCCATGAAAGAGCATGTCTATAATGGAAGACTGCAAAGTTACTGTCATCATGGCGCCACAGGTAAAAAAATACTCTCCGAAGCCAGTATCACAGCAGCCATGGGACTAGATAACATCCCAGGCTGTGTAGTATCTACTTCCTTGAAGTAAACATTAACATGGAAGGTCTGTGGCTACTGAAGTTTCCAGAGGACTGTAAACTAGGAGCCATCACTGTAAACACTAAAGATGTGGACATCCTACAAAAGGGCCTCACTAAGACAGATGGCTGTTGTCCAAGCCATGGGCTGTAGCTCAATACCAAAAGGTGCATTATCATCACCTTTGTTAAAATCTCTGTAGCCAAGAACTACAACATAGGTGGTAGTATACCTCACACTGTAAGTGTGACAAGAGACCCTGGATCACAGTGGATACAACTGTGATAAGCACATTCCCACAGTAGTCAGGAAACCCTCTTATGTGGCACACCTCATCACAAAATGTGTCTCATGCAGAATAAAAGAGGACATTGTTCCCCTTTACTCACCACTCACTAGAACTATAAAAGAGTACAATGCCACTGTTGCTATGTACCTCACAAGACAACTACAACAACTGCAAAGCCAGCAGCAATACCTCACAAAGAGCATTAGTGGCCTGAAATACATGCCATACACAGACCATCACAAAATGCTCCATCTGTAGTCCCTTGCATATCGCATACTCATAGGTTCATAGGTTCATAGGTTCATACTAGGCTATCTGCCCTAGGGCATTTATAAGCCTAACCAGAGTGTGTGTGGCTTTCACCACCCCTTAGGATGAGAATACTATACCCATTAGTTTGTGTGCCTCTGTCCAGCAGTGACACAGAGATGATTCCCGGGGTATACCTACGATCTCCCATCCACTCGTCAAGATTTCTCTTGAACAGAGTCAGTGAGGGGCTCTGCCTCACATGGACTGGGATTCTGTTCCATAGTGTAGGGAGTCTCTGGGTGATGAATCTGTCCCTCCAGCACATCCTATTTATATCCGTGTTGAGGTTTAAGTCTCTTGCTCTCGTGGCTCTGGTGGATTTGGATTTTTTGAGGTGGAGCATGTCCATTAATTTCGGGTTGGACATGGCCTTGTATGTCAGGCACAGATCACCTCTGAACAGACGGTATGCGACTGAATAGAGCTGGAGTTTCTTCAGTCGGGTATCGTATGACATATGTTTAAGCCCCTTTATCCTTTTGGTGAGGAACTTTTGGGGTCTTTCCAACTGCTGCAGGTGTCGGGTAAGGTACATTCCGAATGGGGCGTTGTACTCAATCATTGGTCTGATAAGTGAAGAGTACAGGGGTACAATGACCTGTCCTGATCTGGATTTGAATCCCTTCATGATCAGGTGGGCAATGTAGAAGGTCTTCCTAACCACTTTGGCAATGTGAGTGTCAAAAGAGAGGTTACTGTCAACTTAGGTCCCCAGGTCCCTGATAACTTCTTCCGTGTTTAATGGATTACCACCTATGTGGTAATTAGGGGTTACCTTGTTTTTCCCAAAGGGTATGACTATACATTTTTTGGCATTTAGCTTAAGGCCATGGCTCTGGCACCAGTTATCCATTTCTATGAGACCTCTCTGGAGGATGTCTGTGTCTGATGGAGTGTCAATTATGGTGCCCAGTTTGCAGTCATCTGCAAATTTTGTCAGCCACAATCCCCCTATGTTTGCCTGCACTTCAGAAAAATAAATGCCGAACAAGAGGGAGCCCAGGACTGAGCCCTGTGGGACACCGCTCGTGACCGGCTTAGAGTCTGAAATGGCACCACCAACTCTAACCCTGTGTGTTCTGTCCTTGAGCCAGTTTGCAACCCATCTTGTGACATATGGGTTTACATCTAAGCTGGTGAGCTTTTCTGTGATGCCCGAGTGGGGTATTGTGTCGAACGCTTTTGCTAGGTCAAGGTAGGCTGTGTGAACTGCCTTACCCTCATCAATGGCCTTAGTGACTGTTTCGAAAAAGTCGACCAAGTTCAAGAGGCAGGATCTGCCCTTGACAAAGCCAAATTGGGTAGGATCTAGTGTCTGTAGGTCCCCAATGTCTTTATTTATGAGTTTCATTATGATCCTCTCCATAGCTTTGCAGACAAGGCTCGTCAAGCTTATGGGGCAGTAATTTCCAGGGTCCGTAGAAGCACCGCCTTTGTGGAGTGGGACCACAGTTGCCGTACGCCATTCTTTGGGTACGTATCCTGTAGTAAGGCTAAGATTAAACAGTAGCCTTATGTGTGGGTTTAGTTCCTAATTGAGTTTGTGTAGCACACAGCCAGGGTCACCGTCCGGTCCCATTGATTCTGTGTTTTTTGCTTTAGAGAGAGCAGCTCTCACCTGGGCATCTGAGATGTTTGGGAGGCTAGACTCTGGTGGGATAGATATTTCTCCTTTTGGGTGGGAGGGAGGGGAGAAATTTGCACTGAACCTGTCTGCCAGTATGTTGGCAATGTCTGTGGGTTCAGTGATTTTTTTATCATTTTGGACTAGCTCTGAGCATATCTGGGAGTTTCCACCCAGGTTTCTAACATAGCTAAAGAAGGCCTTATGATTGTCTTTTGTGTCATTAGCGATTTTTCTCTCAAAGTTGGCCTTGGATGATTTTATGAGTGATCGTAGTTTTTGCTAGTATTGATCAGAGATGCCTTCCCTTTTAGGGATTTTGCTCTGTCATGTAGTAGCTTTCTCCTCTTGCTGTAGAGTTTGTTTATGGCTGGGGTCCACCAGACCAGGTGCCTGCCTTTGGTGGAAAGGGTCTTGATTTTATTAGGGATTGCTTGATCCATACATTCCTGGAGGTGCTCATAGAAGGCATTTGTAAGGGTTTCAGCAGCGTGGGTTGTGGTTTCCACTGGCTTGGGGGCCTTGAAGGATACCACTCCAGTCTTAAGAAGTGTGAAGTTTGCTTTTGAGAAGTTCTTCACTGTGGTCTTTTGCTGGGGTGGGGCGGGATGTGGATCTCCAATGAGATTAATTTATGGTCTGATCTCACCAATGAGGGATATACTTCCAGTGTGGAGCATTTTGTCCCCATGTTTGTGATGATCAGGTCTAGTATATTTTCTCCTCTTGTGGGGATGGTGACTAGTTGTTCCATAGCATTTGAGTTTATGAACTCCAGGAACCTTTGGGCTAGGGTGTTGGGGCTTGAGTAATGTTCCCAGTCTATGTTTGGGTAGTTGAAGTCACCCAATATGATGGTGTTTGGAGAGACATTCATACTCTCCAGTGTCTTCAGGAAGGCTGTGTGGGTTTCCTGAGTTTGAGAAGGTGGTCTGTAGCATGCTACAAACTGTAGGGCAGTTTTACCTATGGTTAATTGCACCTGGATGGTCTCCGATGCTTCGTGCGTTGCCACTAACCTGTAGGTGTGGGTATCCTTTATGAATATGGATACTCCCCCTCCTTTTGTGGTTCGGTCCGGATTTTGGGGCCGGAACGCATGATATGAGGTATAATCTGATAGTGCTGGGGTGCTCTCAGGAGCCTTGAACCAGGTTTCAGTCACAGCACAGACATTGATGTTCTCCATACTGAGGAGGGCTTCGAGGGCATGCATCTTGAGGTTTAGACTTCTGGCATTGAGCAGTATTACCCTTAGTTTTTCTCCATTTTTGTTTTCTAGGGCGGTAGGTTTATCATTTGAGCCTTGCCTAAAAAAGGCACTATGGGGGTGGCAAGAGCCTTTGCCAATATCCGGAAGCCCAGGGGTGACAGGTGCAAGCCGTCCCTTGCGAAGCAGAGTGGCTTGTCAAGCATGTCATCCCAGGCAGACAGACATTGGATCCCCTTAGAATGACACCAGTAATTAAGCCAATTATTAAAGCTGATCATTTTGTCTCTGTATTGTGGCATCATTCTTGGTGAGGGTAGGATACTGCTCAGGGTCAGGGTCATATTGGCCTGGGCTACATAATCTGAGAGCTCCTCTATGTCTCTTTTCATGTAGTCCAGGGAGGTATGTCTCAGGTCGTTCACACCGGCATGGACAATGACTGAGTCATACTTGTACTTGCTGTGGAGTGACCTGAGTGCTTGTGTTATGTGGCGGATTCTAGCGCCTGACAGGCAGCTTACTGTGATCTTTTCCTTGTTCAGTCTGGTGAGTGGGATGTCAGTGTGTCTGACTATGGAGTCACCTATAACATGTGTGTCTGGCATTGTGTTTGGCCTTAAGGGCTGTGGCTGTTTAGCACACTGACTTTGAGAACTATGTGTTGCATGTCTTATGTCTTGAGGTGGCAGTTGCTTGGGTGTCTGCTTTGGAGGCCTCTGTAGTTTTGGTAGATTTTAATCAGTGCCTCCAGTATGTCTTTGTGTGTTTATGTGTTTGTTTTGCAGTTGTGATAGTTCTATGTGAAACTGGGTTTGTGGTGTGCGTGGTTTCCTTCTCCTCCTGTCTGGTCTTGCAAGTCCTGAGTTGAGAGAGCTCAGCCTCCAGTTTGGCTATATAGTTGCATCTCTCACATGTATTTGTGTTTTGTGGGAGAAGGAGTGGGTTGTCTGTGTACATGAGGCAATTGTAACATTGCCTCAAGATGCCCAGATTCACCAGCTGAACAGGAGAGGACGCTAGCAACTGACCCTTCGACATGCTAGGAAAAGTGAAAAAGTTTGCTGTGTAACTGAGTCAGAAGGGACCTATAGGGAAATGGGTACTCAAGGGGATTCTAGGCTAATGTAGTACTTTGTTTAGTATATAAGTACTTTACCTATATAAAAATGCTTTAGGAGCAAGTGCTGAGCTTTTGAGATAGAGAATAGACTGTTTAGATTGCAAGTAGAGAAGTTCTAAGGGAAAAATTGAAGAGCAGACTTTACGGAGCCAGAAATAGTTTAACCTTGTTTAACCTGGTGCTCTATGGGCAACTCCGCGCTAAATCACGCAAAAGCGCGCTAAAGCGGGCTTTATAGCAGGGGGTTGAAAAGAGCTAGGAATTGACCCAAAATGGCCAATAGACTACAAGTTTCTGGCTGGAACCACTGCTCTAGGGACAAATAGGCTGCTCAGTGCTCCCCACTCCCACTGGTGAACAAAGAAGCTTCCCTTTATCCAAATAAGGATATGGAATAGCACAGGAACCAAGCCAAAGCCCAGAGATCAGCAAACTCTGAAGACTGGACTATTCTAGTTCAGTAAGGTGGGAAAACAAGATTTTTTTTTTTGTTTTTGTTTTTTTTTTGCAGAAAACAGAGGAAAAACAGACAGTAAATGCTATAAATGCTTTTAAACGGCTAGCGCACTGAGTGTGTTAGCCTACAGGTAAAATTAAGCAACAAATAACTTTTTAAAAGTGCAAAACAGTTAATCAACACAAAAACAGTTTAAATAGAATGCAGAGCTGTATAAACAGGCGAAAATGCAGTCGCTAAGCAGTAAATAATCAAAAAGCCAGAAAAAATACTTAAATCAGGAAAAAGTCACTCTTTTGCTCTCTGCTGCTTGTAGAACTCTGCAGGACACCACGAGGAGCTGTGCTGAGTTGAATACAAACGAAAAAGCGCGCTAAAGCGGGCTTTATTACAGGGGGCTGAAAAGAGCTAGGAATTGACCCAAAATGGCCAATAGTCAGAGGTGTTCACTGCCTAACATACAAAGCCATGTCAAACAACACGATCGAAATTTAACAAACAATTTCAAAAACAAACAGGCAAGCTGATGAAATGTTGGTGCATTTCCTATTGTCAATCACGAACCAGCATTTAGATAAAAACTTTTTTGTTGTAGTTAGCGCTTTCAAAGGGATCCATGTCCCAACTTCTTCAGACAAAGTTAAAAAATGAAACCACACCTTATATATATATACATTGATTAAAAGTTAAATATCTAATTATTCAGTTAATGAAATCAATAAACAATTTAGTACATCCACTACTGGTCAATACTTAGAATTCAATATTTAAAGTGGCCAAATATTACTAATCAAATATAAACTGTAAATGGTAAAATATAAAAACATTTTAAAAACATTTTTACCCTATATGCAAAACCATCTGTTACTAATTTTATGCATATGTTTTTTTAGAGCCACATCTATGCTCTTTGGTTAAATGATCACTTTAAATGAAGTATACTTATACTTATTTCTACTATGTAAGGGGAAGCACACATAAACCATTTATAATAAATAAGCACGAAACACCACGTCATGCTGATATTGTTTAACAAAGATGAATTCTGTATGCAAAGTTGCCTAAAATAATGAGCAAACCTATATACTTATGATTGTTTCTACTATATGGTGGGAAAACACACATAAGATATTTATAATAGAGGTGCACATAACGCCACATCCTACTGATGTTATTTAACAAAAATCAATTCATTATAAAAAATTACCTAATATGATAATAACCATACTAGTATACATAAAAAAACCCTATTTTAAACCCCCTGCATCACCTGCGTAACGCCTTTAACTTTAAAATACTGCTAATCGAAACATATTCGTTAAGCCCAGGAAAAATGTATGAAGAAGTCCTAATCTGCCATAAAATTTCTTGCTCTTCAAGTAGTAACTGCCACGGTCCACCTCTTGGGTCTAATCGAATTTGTTGTAATACTGCAAAAGTAAACTTGTGTGATGGATTCTCCTTTATATGTCTTGCCAGGGCATTATTCATGTCGGCCCTACTTATGCTATAGTTGTGTTCATATATTCTTTGTTTCAGCTTACGCTCAGTTTTCCCTATATAATAAGAGGGACATGACTCACAACATGCTACATAGATCACTCCCTTAGAGTCGCAGTTATGTCTACCGATAGGTTTGTATACACTATCTCTAATCTTGATATCAGTACCTACTTTGATAAACCTACATTGAGGGCATGCTCCACATTTCCTCATACCTAATGGTTCATGACGCATGCTTCTAACATCCTTATAACTACCCCTTTCCAGGATGTTTTTGAGATTCAAGCCTCTCCTATATGTGAACCCAGGTCTAATGCACAAAATTTTGCAAATCATTTGGTCTTCCAAAATGATTGCCCAGTTCTTAATAAGAATTTCCTTAATGGACTTAAAATCCAAGGAAAATGTGAACAAGAAGTTCAAATGTTGGTTCATAGTTTGTCCTAGTGGCGCCTCAATCCGTGTTTCATTATCTCTGTCATTATAGACAATTCTTGAAAGGAGCGGCCTAAAATGCCCTCACTCCCTCTTTGTTTTTACCTCAGTAATAATATCAGTCAAAAGTGTATCTGGATAGCCCCTTCCCAAAAACATGGATTTTAATTCTTCACATTCCTCATAAAAATCTAGGTCTTCTGAAACCATTCTGGCTGCCCTTACGAGCTGACCTTTGACAACGGCCTTTTTCTGATGGTATGGATGATTACTTGAGTGATGTAAGAATGCATTGGAATATGTGGGTTTTCTATAGATGGTGGCCTTATATTGCCTCTTAGTACTATCTTTAGTTATCCTAACATCTAAATGTGTAATATGATCAAAACCTACAGTATATGTAAATTCAAGGAAATCTGTCATAGCTGTAATACTCGTTACAAAACATTTTGGGGACTCACATCCTGAACTACTTAAACAGTGGCAGGACTTGAACATTGAACTGGGATTCACCTATGCTAAGTTAATGTTAAACTATTTTTCACCCCTGGAGACAGATCTAAGAAATAAAACGGACTTGATACATAAACAAATAATAGAACGTTTTGTTTCGGAATATTGTTTAGATAAGATTAACCATGTGTTTTCACAAGTGAATGCGTTTAGTGACAGACTTAGAATCACTAAACAAAAGAAATTACTACGTGACTATAATGATTTTCAGAAGGGCCAAGTGTTTATTTGGCCCAGACATCAAGTATCTCATTCTCTGACTTCATTACAACAGTCAGAAACATCTATAACTACCAACAGACTGAAACAAACAGTCAATACTCATACTGTTGTTCAACCATTACCTCAGATGCCAGCATCTATGTTTCACAGAGATGCAACAACGTCAGCTTCTTTGGGAGCTAACAACAATGAAGCAACAATAGTTGACACACCCCCTCCTAACCAGGAAGCATTTTTCACTCATTTACTAGCTCCAGCTGCGGGAGCTATTCCTAAAAACACTTCTAGTGCATTACCATCTCCGGTAACTTTTTTACCGTACCAGAAAAGACAGTTTACACAACAAGCAAGAGGGCGGTCTCACAGCAGGGACTCCCGCAAGAGGAAATACTCAGCGGAACAGTTCGCACAAAACAGAAGAAGAAAGAACTAACTCCTAGCTTGCTTTTCAATTATTCTTGTCATATACTGGATGAATCAAGTATTAGCGTCCTGAATCGAGGACTTAGTTTTATACCAGCAACGCCTGCTACATTAACAGCTACGTTGATTGACCTAAGACTATTTTGCAGGAAATTGAGTCTAAAGCTGTTATTTAATACTGACATCAATAATAAGCAGGAAGTTACACGTTATAGAAGCAGAAGTGTTTTTACACCGATTATGCCATCACATGTTGAATGCTTTTTAAGGATTTGTGAAAACCAATATTACCACCTGTTTGACAACATAAGCAAGAAAGGAAGATTCTATAACCTTACACCAGCAGAAGCACTTTCTTTAAATGAACTTGCACAGAATTCACGCATAGTTATAAAACCGGCAGATAAAGGAGGGGGTGTAGTAGTTTTGGATAGCCATGAATATGTTACCAGTATGCTTGACATGTTATCAGAAGTTGACACGTATACCCCTATAACATTGAAAGAAGTAACTCATATTGTGAAAACAGTAAAAGATGTTCTTTATGACCTCCTTATGTGTCGCCAAATAAGCCTAGAAATGTTTGAATTTTTGAGTATAGAACATCCCACCATACCCATAATTAAAGGGATACCCAAAATACATAAAGAAGAGTATCCCGTCCCCCTTAGACCTATTGTATCAAGGGAGAATTGGACTACAGCACATATTTCTACTTTTTTAGAAGATACTTTGAGACCAGTAGTAAATCAATTTCCTACTATACTTAAGGATACTTATGATTTACTCAATAGCATAAAAAAGTTAGAACTAGATAGTAGACGACAGAATATATTGGTAACAATGGATGTAAAAAATGTATTTACATCAATACCAAATGACATCGGTATAGAATATATAAGAGAACTTCTAACTAAAGAGACTACTTTTACTAACGACAGTGTTATTTTAACATGCCAGCTTTTAGAACTAGTGCTTACAAATAATGCTTTTACATTTGGCGATACTTATTATTTGCAAAAATGGGGGGTAGCCATGGGCACCCCCTGTGCAAATACTTACACCAATCTGGTAGTCCTTTGGTGGGAAAAGTTACATCTCTTTAACAATGACAAATTCAAATTTGTTAAGTTTTACAGGCGTTTTGTGGACGACATTATAATCATTTGGGAGGGTACTTTAGAATTACTTGAAACATTTTTACAATATTTAGAAACTACCACTACATTTTTAAAATTTACTAAAGAAACTTCTACAAAAGAGATAAACTTTCTTGATGTTACACTTAGTTTAACATCAGGGGGCAACATTGTTTCAACCCTTTATAGGAAACCGGTTTGGAAAAATGCCATCTTGACATTTGATAGCATGCACCCAAGACACACCTTCCATGGCATAGTTAAAAGTCAGTTTATAAGGATACTCAGACTTTGCACCAAAACTGAAGATCTATTGAAAGAAGCCTATTCCATGGAAGCTTTATTTATTAATAGAGGCTATGATTCAATAATAGTCAGAAACATCAAACAAGAAGTCTTAGGAGATAGAATACCTATAGAAAATGACAACATAAATACATGCTATAATAAACATTTTTTTAGCAACCATAAAAGGGATGATAGAGTTGATAATCATATAAAATATACCATTACATATACTAGTGACATAAAAAATATACAACAGATCATTCAGGACAATTGGAATATTTTAACTATTGACTCACAAACGAAAGAAATTGTAGGCAAATATCCCAGATTCCTGTATAAGAACAGCAGGAACCTTAAAAGAATTTTGTGTAGTGATCACAATATTACATTGGATGGAAAAGGCAATGGAATAAATAGCATTCAATTATTGAATAAAGGTACGTTTCCATGCCATAAATGTAATAGATGTAAATATATAACAGAAGTGCAATCTTTCAAACATCCAAATACTGATTATGTTTTTACTCCACAATTTTATGCTAGTTGTAATACACGTAATTTAATTTATCTTGCCACGTGTACAGTATGCCAGGTTTTTTATGTAGGGTTAACTAAGAGGAGGCTACAAGAACGAATATATAACCATCTATATGACATTCGCAAGGCTGTGGAAACCAATGCACTAGCCAAACATATTATTGAATATTCCACCCACTCATTTCATTTCAGAGTTTTGCAAGTGGTACCACAAAATATCAGAGGTGGGGACTTAGAGAATGATTTGGCCCTTGCAGAGTTAAATTGGATATTAAAATTAGGTGCACATATACCTCCAGGCATAAACAACTATTTGTCTATTAAGCCTGTATTGATATCTAGAAAATAATTGCTTTACTTGTATTTATATTTATTTAATTTAATCAAATGTATATTGAATGCCAAACACACGCATATTTGGCATTAATTATCACATATGTATATTTATATTTTATGCATATAGTCTACATCACATTGTACAATATATACATATTTATTTTACCTCATATAAACGTTTGATTTATGTAGGTACATCTGCATCTATAAAGAACATGTATTAAATATAAGTTATTATCAAATTTAATATCTATTTATTGTTATATATAATTTTTCATAACTATATTTCTACCTAGTAATAATATTTAAATCTGAGAATATAGCTGTCTTAACATGAATTTTTTGTTTACAATTGATAGAACTGACAGCGTTAAAAAATACTAATGTTAACTGTTTAATTTAAGTTTTTCACATAATTCATAGGAATGATTTATTTGAGTTAATGATTTACTTGAATACATCCGTATGATGTTTCAACTAGAAATATATGCAGATACAACATATTCTACTGGTTCCGCGAACTAGATTTATATGAAATTTAAGTATAATGAATGTGCACATTCTCAAATAACATGATTTTCATTTAATATCTATTTTTTATTATTTTTTTTTTTTTTCCTATTGTTAAATATTTAACAGGAATGAATTTTATATTTTTGTCATAAATAATGTATGCATAACATATACATTTTTAATGAAAGATTTTAAAAGCACTATTTTATTTTAACTAATCAGTTTCCCGCGCTTAGCGGATGTATAAATACACAACAGCTGATTAGTAATTATTATCTGATGAAGCGTGGATGGACCACGCGAAAGCGCTCATTTTTTGTTCACTCAAATAAAGCTTTTGGATACCTTTTAAGTTGCCGGATTTTTCTTGACTAGCTACAAGTGCCTTATATTGTATACCTCTGAATTTATCCTTCGTGGTTGGTATCTCACTTTACTATTCGTTACAAAACATTGTATAAGTTCTGCCTCGCCCTTCCATATAAAGCACATATTGTCCTTGTATCTAGTGTACCATAGGACGTGTTCTTGGAACATATTGTTGTTAAACAAATAGTTTTGTTCCCAATGTGCCATAACGCTATTGGTGAAAATTCACCCACAGGGTGAACCCATTGCCACCCCAGTGTTTTGCAAAAAGATTTCCTTGTTAAACATGATGTAATTATTAGATAACACTAAATCAAGCAATGTCTCAACCACATAGACCTTATTACTATCAGCTTTTTTATAAAGCATAAACTCCTTAGTCCAAGCTATCCCTATGGTCTGCAGGATAACAGTGTATAAATCCTTGACGTCTATAGTCAGAAAGATGAAATCATCACTGTAATCAAGTTTGTTGATACTTTCCAAAAAGCTCCAGGAATCCCGACATATCTGTGGTTCATCACTAATCATAGGTTTCAAGATGTTATCTATAACCTTAGCACATGCATATGTTATAGACCCTCTTCCATCGACAATAGGTCTAAATGGAGGATTCACAAGATCCTTATGCAATTTTGATGTACCAAAAATTATCGGGATCCTAGGAGCTAACATGGACAGGTACTGGAAGGTGTCTATATCTATTGACCCCTCCAAAAATAAATCATCCAACACACCTCTAATCCTATTATAAGCTATGTTGACTTTGTTAACACTAGCATGACTGTAAGCATCAGAACACAAATATTGACACAGTTTACTTTCGTATGCTGTTTGGTCCATAAACACTAACCCACCACCTTTATCAGGCTTCATCACTCTGATATTGCACTGATTCAACAACCCAATGAAATCATTTTGTTCGTCACTAATATTAGTGGCGTAGGGAGACTTCCTAGACCTCATATCTACAAATCTCCTCAAATCCACCTCGCACATTTTTTCAAACATACTTAAAGTGGGTTGCAGTGGCACAACAATTGGAACAATCAAAGGAATCAGGGTCGGAGGGGGAACCGCAGAAACAGGAGAAAGAGATGAATGCAATAGAATCTGGTGGACCCCAAATTTTATTGAGCTCACAAGGGGATTTCAAAATTTTTAAATACACCATTTAGAATACTGGACAAAATATAGTTCATTTTTTTACCAAAGGTCTATCTTTTGTTCCTGATCAAAAAATGAATGTTGTTAAAACTATTGTTGACCTTAAGCTGTATGTCCTTAAATTAAACTTGGCTGTGTTAATGGGTAACAATTCAATGTTAACTAACACACTGAGGGTGTCTAGTGTTTTTAACCCACCACTGCAACCCACTTTAAGTATGTTTGAAAAAATGTGCGAGGTGGATTTGAGGAGATTTGTAGATATGAGGTCTAGGAAGTCTCCCCACGCCACTAATATTAGTGACGAACAAAATGATTTCACTGGGTTGTTGAATCAGTGCAATATCAGAGTGATGAAGCTTGATAAAGGTGGTGGGTTAGTGTTTATGGACCAAACAGCATACGAAAGTAAACTGTGTCAATATTTGTGTTCTGATGCTTACAGTCATGCTAGTGTTAACAAAGTCAACATAGCTTATAATAGGATTAGAGGTGTGTTGGATGATTTATTTTTGGAGGGGTCAATAGATATAGACACCTTCCAGTACCTGTCCATGTTAGCTCCTAGGATCCCGATAATTTTTGGTACACCAAAATTGCATAAGGATCTTGTGAATCCTCCATTTAGACCTATTGTCGATAGAAGAGGGTCTATAACATATGCATGTGCTAAGGTTATAGATAACATCTTGAAACCTATGATTAGTGATGAACCACAGATATGTCGGGATTCCTGGAGCTTTTTGGAAAGTATCAACAAACTTGATTACAGTGATGATTTCATCTTCCTGACTATAGACATCAATGATTTATACACTGTTATCCCGCAGACCATAGGGATAGCTTGGACTAAGGAGTTTATGCTTTATAAAACAGCTGATAGTAATAAGGTCTATCTGGTTGAAACATTGCTTGATTTAGTGTTATCTAACAATTACATCATGTTTAACAAGGAAATCTTTTTGCAAAACACTGGGGTGGCAATGGGTTCACCCTGTGGGGGAAGTTTCGCCAGTAGCGTTATGGCACATTGGGAATGAAACTATTTGTTTAACAACAATATGTTCCAAGAACACATCCTGTGGTACACTAGATACCAGGACGATATGTGCCTTATATGGAAGGGCAAGGCAGAACTTATACAATGTTTTGTAACGAGTATTACAGCTATGACTGATTTCCTTGAATTTACATATACCGTAGGTTTTGATCATATTACACATTTAGATGTTAGGATAACTAAAGATAGTACTAAGAGGCAATATAAGGCCACCATCTATAGAAAACCCACATATTCCAATGCATTCTTACATCACTCAAGTAATCATCCATACCATCAGAAAAAGGCCGTTGTCAAAGGTCAGCTCGTAAGGGCAGCCAGAATGGTCTCAGAAGACCTAAATTTTTATGAGGAATGTGAAGAATTAAAATCCATGATTTTGAGAAGGGGCTATCCAGATACACTTTTGACTGATATTATTACTGAGGTAAAAACAAAGAGGGAGTGAGGGCATTTTAGGCCGCTCCTTTCAAGAATTGTCTATAATGACAGAGATAATGAAACACGGACTGAGGCGCCACTAGGACAAACTATGAACCAACATTTGAACTTCTTGTTCACATTTTCCTTGGATTTTAAGTCTATTAAGGACATTCTTATTAAGAACTGGGCAATCATTTTGGAAGACCAAATGATTTGCAAAATTTTGTGCATTAGACCTGGGTTCACATATAGGAGAGGCTCAAATCTCAAAAACATCCTGGAAAGGGGTAGTTATAAGGATGTTAGAAGCATGCGTCATGAACCATTAGGTATGAGGAAATGTGGAGCATGCCCTCAATGTAGGTTTATCAAAGTAGGTACTGATATCAAGATTAGAGATAGTGTATACAAACCTATCGGTAGACATAACTGCGACTCTAAGGGAGTGGTCTATGTAGCATGTTGTGAGTCATGTCCCTCTTATTATATAGGGAAAACCGAGCATAAGCTGAAACAAAGAATATATGAACACAACTATAGCATAAGTAGGGCCGACATGAAAAATACCCTGGCAAGACATATAAAGGAGAATCCATCACACAAGTTTACTTTCGCAGTATTACAACAAATTCGATTAGACCCAAGAGGTGGACCGTGGCAGTTACTACTTGAAGAGCAAGAACTTTTATGGCAGATTAGGACTTCTTCATACATTTTTCCTGGGCTTAACGAATATGTTTCGATTAGCAGTATTTTAAAGTTAAAGGCGTTACGCAGGTGATGCAGGGGGGTTAAAATAGGGTTTTTTTATGTATACTAGTATGGTTATTATCATATTAGGTAATTTTTTATAATGAATTGATTTTGTTTAAATAACATCAGTAGGATGTGGCGTTATGTGCACCTCTATTATAAATATCTTATGTGTGTTTTCCCACCATAGAGTAGAAACAATCATACGTATATAGGTTTGCTCATTATTTTAGGCAACTTTGCATACGGAATTCATCTTTGTTAAACAATATCAGCATGACGTGGTGTTTTGTGCTTATTTATTATAAATGGTTTATGTGTGCTTCCCCTTACATAGTAGAAATAAGTATAAGTATACTTCATTTAAAGTGATCATTTTAACCAAAGAGCGTAGATGTGGCTCTAAAAAAACATATGCATAAAATAGCAACAGATGGTTTTGCATATAGGTTAAAAATGTTTTTAAAATGTTTTTATATTTTACCATTTACAGTTTATATTTGATTAGTAATATTTGGCCACTTTAAATATTGAATTCTAGGTATTGACCAGTAGTGGATATACTAAATTGTTTATTGATTTCATTAACTGAATAATTAGATATTTAACTTTTAATCAATGTATATATATATATAAGGTGTGGTTTCATTTTTTAACTTTGTCTGAAGAAGTTGGGACATGGATCACTTTGAAAGCGCTAACTATAATAAAAAAGTTTTTATCTAAATGCTGGTTCGTGATTGACAATAGGAAAAGCACCAACATTTCATCAGCTTGCCTGTTTGTTTTTGGAAAAGCTATGTCAAACATAGAGCTGCTGGATATGATCCACGTAAAACATTCACAATCACTCTGACCTTTGGACCCAAAACCACAAGTGAAATACAAAAGGAAGGGGTGTAGCCTTTTACCCTATGGATATCCACACCTTCAGGTTACTGGCACAGTATGAGGCCTTGGAGACCATACAAGTGCAACTAACATTGGGCAAAGCTGCCCATCAGATTGTAACCTGCTACAGATCACATACCTTGTCTCAGGAACCTCACTCAGTATTCCGGAGAACAATGGCAAATATAAAGGTCCTATCAAACACCATTATATGAAGAGATTACAACTACCCAAACATTGTGTGTGTAAATTACTCGTATACAACATCCTTTGCCCAATGTGTCTTACAGTTAAGAAACTCTACCACCCTGGAACAGCTGGTCAGCATGCTCACTACAGGTGACAACATACTGGACATGATCATCACCAACATGGGGTACCAGTATTCCACAACAGAAATAAACCCCTCGCTGGGAATATCAGATCATGAAGTAATCACACTGGACATCCACATCCCGCCCCCACACCCAGTCAATGAAACCACTGTGAAGACATTTGCAAAAGCAAACTGCACACTTCCCAAGACCAAAGTGGAAAGTTCCAAAGACCTCTTGCTATAGGATAATGGTATACAATCTGCAGAAACATTTACAAGTGCATCCTATGAGCATCTACAGGGATGCGTGGAACGAGCCATCACAAATAAAACCAAGATGCACTCCTCCAAAAATAGGACAACAAGCAGGTGTTTGTTGTCCATAAATAAGCTAGACAAGAGAAGGAGGAAACGAACACATGATAGAGCCAACTTCACTAAAGGAAAGGCGTCACTGATCATTATCAGGAAGAAACAATGATCGCTCATAAAATAATCCAAGGACGGTTTCTAAAGACAAATAGCCAAGGAATGTAAGAATACAACCACAAAGCCTTCGGTAGCTATACCAGACATGTAGGTGTCAACTTCCAAATATGCTGTCAGCTACTGACGAAAGGAATGAAATACACCAAACCAACTTTCATTGCCCACATCCAGGGGGGCAAGTTCAGTGTAAACTCCCACCCATCACCCCCAAAAGGGCCTGTGTCCATCACAGAAGGATGCAGAGACCCAGACGTCATGGACATGCAGATAAAGACAGCCCTCACCAAAGCTAAGAACATAGCATCAGTGTGACTGTATGTTGTCCCAGGCTGCATCTCACACTAGGCCCATAAGGAACTACACACCCACCTACATTCACTGTCCAGACTCAACCATACCACAGGCTATGTACCCAAAGAATGCATACACTAACAGTCATCCAGCTCCACAAAGGGTGTGCCAACACAGAACCTGGAAACCATTGCCCAATATGTCTACTCAGACGGGTCTACAGAGCTATTGAGCCAATTGTCATGGAACCCATGCACTGAGACAATGGAGATCTCCAGACACTGGAGTCTACACAACTTTGCCTTGTTAAAGGCAGAGCCTGGCTCCCAAACCTAATTGAGTTATTTAAAACAGTTACCATGAACATAGATGGAGGTGAAAGTAGTCCACACAGCCCACCTGGACCTCACTAAGGGCTTACCACACCATTCCCCACTCTGTCATCAAGGACAAGTGTACCAGCTTGAACATTAACAGCTATGTCACAGGATGGGTGGCCAAGTGGCTCACAGATCAAACACACATGTTCATAGTTGTGGGTGCCATGTCTAACTCTGAGCCAGTCACAAATGGCATCACACAGGTCTTGATCCTGGGACCCCACCTGTTCAGTAGATACTGCTCAGAGGTACAGGGAAGCATGGCAGGTGTATGACTGAACAGGTTTGCAGATTAATGGTAACTGTGGTCCATAATCGATTGTACAGCTGACACAGACATCCTCTAGAAGTGTCTTACAGACACAGATACCTGGTGTCAAAACAATGCCCTCAAGCTGAATGGCAAAGAATGCATAGTCATCCCTTTGGGTAAAACAAAGTGCACACAAATTACCACATAGGTGGTAATCCAGCATGTACGGAGAAAGTCATTATGGCCCTGGGGACACAGGTAGATAGTAAACTCACCTTTGATGATCACATGCCCAAAGTGTTTAGACATTCCTTCAATGTAGCCCATCTAATGTCACCTAATGTAACCCACTTCATATAGTCTGATGATGTCACCATCCTACAAATATACCTGTGGAAAGGATAATTCCCAGTAATGTGTATAGCATGTCATGGTAATGCATACTCCTGTAGTATCATGAAGTAGTTAGATAGGGGTTTCAATCCTGCACTGGACAGCTGTGTGTATGTGTTTGTGTGTGGTCTCCTTGGGAAGGTGCAACATTTTAGGAGAGTAGTAAGAGACCTCAAGAGCGGTAAACTAACCTTTGTCAAGTCTGATGATGTCACCATCCTACAAATATACCTGTGGAAAAGAGAGCTCCCAGTATTGTGTGTAGTGCATCGTGTTAATGCATACTCCTCTAGTATCATGAAGTAGTAAGGTAGAGGTTTGAATCCTGTACTGGACAAGTGTTTGTGTGTTGTCTCCTTGGGAAGGAGCAACATTTTAGGAGAGTAGCAAGAGACCTCAAGAGCGGTAAACTAACCTTTGTCAAGTCTAATGATATCACCATCCTACAAATATACCTGTGGAAAAGAGAGCTCCCAGTAATGTGCATAGTGCATCGTGTTAATGCGTGCTCCTCTAGTATCATGAAGTAATTAGGTAGGGGCTTGAATCCTGCACTTGGTGAGTGTATGTGCTGTATATGTGTGATACTGTTGGTCAATGTGTTGTGGGTTTTGCTTTTACCACTGTATGACATATCAGTAAGCATTACACATGTCAGCTAGCTGTGTGGCAAATACATATACGTACATGTTACCTTAATGATTGCATGTGTGGGATCCCTGTTTTCTCCAAGAACACAGCTGTCATCCTTGCCAGACTGTGCTGCTGCTTCCCAGACCTTAGGTCACATCTTTATGCTTGTGACAAGCCCAGCCACTGCAGTGATCCCTGGCCTAGGTCATCTGTGTCACACAAAGTCATTACGGTTCCTACTGGAATGTGTGATCGAGGGTCTATGGCTGAGGTATATGTCAGACCTGTTCAAACGCAGCAAAGTCTGTCAATGATGACTATTCATAACAGGTGTAGAACAACCTATGTGGATATGCATGCAGACCCCTTATTGCTTATGTGATCCACCAAGGGATTCCAAAATACCTTTGGAAATGTGATTAATAAAGGAGAGATGACATAACACTTGGTTGCATGTACACATTGGTTCCTGTTCATCATGTTGGTGGCTACTACCTATGTGGTACTGTGGGGATAATATGTTCCGTAAATGTGGATGACTATGCTTAGTTTGGCTTATAGCTTTACAGCATGGGTTTGACAACAGGCATCTGTCTGTATGATACCCTTGTGGAGGATATGTGTGTGTCATCTGGAGAATGCATTATAGGCCACAGCATGCATTACCAGACATGGATGGACATATCCCTACTGTGATTGCTTGTACCTAAGAGAGCTATATGCCAAACAGGAGTGGTCTCAGTAATGGGTGTAGGTGAATACCAGTGGTTACTGGCATTGTATAGTACCTGAAGGATCCAAATGTTGCTGTGTGTCCTACATCTGTGTGTCGGTTGTCAAGACATCATCTAACAATTGGTTATGGTCAGGCTGTTGAAGTGATGTATACTGCCAGAATGCAAAACAATGACAGATAGTAACAGTATCACCCACAGCACAGTGTCAAACCATGTCATACACACATGTGTAGTCAGGTTCTGGAATGTGTGTAGTACAATGCATACTGGCCACCAATAGAAACTATGGAGTGTTACTGTGTAATACAGAGCATGTCACCCTGGCCATGTGTCCACTATGCACGTACGTGCAGACAGTGCACCTCCACCATGTTCACAACTGTACACCTGCAAATCTGTGCTACACACATCCCACACATACTGTCCACTCTCTAACACATGCTGCCAATACTGCACACATCAGCCAAGTGCACGTGGCCGGACAATACACAATTGGAACCAACACTGGTGTAAACAACACTGCAATGATAATCATAGCTTTAATGCATCATGCCTGCTCAGCTACACCTTCAAGCATATCAAAACACTCTACTGCTGACAACATGCTATCACTGCTATACTGCTATATAGACACCCTGTGCATCAGCACCATGGTAGCCTGTTCCTGAATCGATGTTACAGATGACAGGAGGCGGCACAGGTTTCATCATATGCACTGTGTGTGTTGTTGGTTTGCCAGAGGCCTACAGTGAGCCATCCAATTGACATGTGTGTGTGTGTGTGTGTGTGTGTGTGTGTGTGTGTGTGTGTGTGTGTGTGTGTGTGTGTGTGTGTTTGTGTGTGTGTGTGAGGGGCAAGAATACTGGAATGGGCCAATGTTGTTGCAATGTGTGTGGGTATGTGTTAGCCCTAGCTGTCTGGAGTATATGTATGTGTCTGCATGCGCACAGTTCCACCATGTGGTTGCCATATACGGGTATTTGTGGGACAGCCACAGACTGTACCTGTGAGGCTTTACAGATCACCGTTTCTGGCCATGGATACAGTACCTGTGCCTGGCAGGGGTGCTCCTGACACTATCAGGTACTAAGCCAGACTGGGTACTATCCCCAGAGGTGGATGGATGTACACTTGACACAGGTCCCTGCTGGGACTGTCCAGAGCCACGTGCATGTGGTCTTCTAGGACGTTCTATGGACAGCCCACCCCCAACATTGCTGAGGCTGGTACTGGCACTATGGGAGTGGCTGTGGCTTGAGGGACCTCTGTGGTGACTGCAAGCTGCTGATGTTGCTGGTATACATCCATGTCGATGTCTCAACCATCCCGCACTGTCCTGACACATGGACATGACATTGCGAAGGATATCTAATGTCTCTCCCCAATGTCTATCGGTGACCTCAGTGTAATGATGGATGGCACCTGCTAGGTCACGGATACTGTCAATGATGGTGGTGTTATGTGCCCTCTTTGCCCTTAGTCCCTGTCTGGTGTACCGTTCCATATGTGCCTGTGCCTCCATGACAGCCTGGAACATATGTGACATTGTCAGACCTGTGGCACGTCTGCCAGTGGCATGATGAGCAGCAGTGCTCCTACGAGAACACCTGGACATCTGCCTATGTGGTACCCTTCCAGACATATGGGTATGGCTACTGTGTTGGGATGCATGTGCCATGGATACCACACTGTCCTGGCCAATGCCAACTGTGCGCTGTCCCTCAGCTATGGGCATTGGTGATGGATGTATTGGCAGTATGACTATATGCATGGATGGGGTGGACAGCTGTGTACTGTTGATTGGTGGCCCAATGACAGACCCTGGCAAACATGCCTGTGCCTCAACACACCTATCTTCATTATCACTATGTGGCTCAGTGACATCAGTTTCTCTGCTGCAGTGAACCAGCTCTAACTCAGCACCTGTGAGAGGAAGACAAGAAACACACTTTCTGACCTGTACATGATGTCGGCACACATGCACACATGCACACATGCACACATGAACACATGCACACATGCACACATGAACACATGCACACATGCACACATGCACACATGAACACATGAACACATGAACACATGCACACATGAACACATGCACACAAATACACTCCTCACTACAGCAGATACCCACACACACCACCAGGAATCCAAAACATACTCAATAGTGGTTGAAGGTGGGTTACAGCATCACAAAGCAAACAGTCATATCACACATGTCAGCATGCAGAAAATTTGTTGCTCAAGACCATGCAGTGTGAGTGTAGACAGCTCTTGTTAATAACAGTATATATGGCTTTGATGCATGTGTGTTGTTGTTCAGTGATTGGCCTCACCCTGGAATGCAATGTGTACATGGACACAGCATTGCTGTGCAAGTATTAAAAGGTTTGCAATGCCCTGTGCACCATCACTCGCAGGTATACATACCATGGCTGGATGTGTATCTGTGTGTCACATAGATATCCATTTCTGATTACAGCGTCTGTGTCTGTAGCAGATAATTGTGGACACAGGTTTAGCACATGCATGCTATGTATACACACAGGATGAGTGGTGCATGTATATGTGATGGAATACCATTGCTCAACATGGCCATTGTCCAGTGGTTAGTGAGTTTAGGACATATTGTGTACATGCCAGTGCCAGCCATGACATGGCATGCTACAACATGACTGCAGCATTGAACATCACACATACCCAATGTGTGTCATGTGACCTATACATTCAATAGCATTAAAAGACATATATGTGTCACTTTGTACAAATGGTGATTGCTATGCATATTGTATATAGGGGCATATGTTTGCACACACACAACATTGAGGTGCATAAGAATGACTGCTATGTGTAGTACTGTGGTCACTGTAAATGGATGGGGTGTAGTACCATGAGCCATCATCAACATGCATCATGTGGTCACTCAAGGCTACTAATGTGTGCCAGACCACCACATAGCATGCTGTACCTGAACTGCAGTACTGTGGCTACATTCACAATAACACAGCCACTTGTTACATGGGTTTATAAAGTGCCCAATATGGAGCATTGCCTAACATGAATGTGTTATGTGTTGAAGAGTGTAGCACAGCCCCATGATAAGCCTCTACCCCTCACGTATATTATGTGTGCTGTGTGGATGACATGTGGGATACTGAAGTGTGACCTTACAGCGGGTGTCTGGATACGCCATTTGTAGCATGTTAAGGTGTACTGGGTATGACAAGTTGTGTATGTTGTGTACATGTGTGTCAACTATGCCTATCCAATGTCCAGTACGGTGTTGCCACAATTGTGTGTGATGCTCTGTGTATTGCATGTGATTGGAGCAGCTACTGACATTACTGAGATGTGCATAGTCTCACAGCAAACATGCAAAGTATGCATTATGCATAGGTGTGTTACATGTACATGGCCTACACCTCACCTATGACATGCACATTTCATTAGCAATATTAAATTTATAACACACTCACCAGCATCAACCGGCTGCCTTGCTGTCACACCAGAGGGACCTACAAGAATATGAGACAGTTTGTCAGTGGCCACAACTGTGGCATTGCTAGTGTGAGTTTGCTAAACTACAGTAGTACAACAGTCAACAGTCACAGGCATACAGATTATATTCCACATATCAGTATTGCACAACACTAGGCAGCACAACTGCTAAACACACAGTACACATCTCACATATACATAATCTACCAGTACAGGTAACAGTAGTCTACAGACAGGGCATGTTACCTGCACGCTCCATGTCAACATGCTGGCTGGCTCCGGCCTCCATGATGACACATGTATGTTGCTGTTCCTGTTGTTGGCCAGAAGCCGCCATGGTTATGAGCAGCTCCTCCACTCTGGTGAGGGGGGGGTGAATGGCTACCCCACCATCTGTGGCAAGCTGTTGTCTATGGATATCAGATGCACGCTGCCGGACATGTCTAATTGAATCACTGCAGTGATGGCGTACCTGCTCATATGTCCGGTTATGCATGCCTATGTCATTTACCCGACGAACAAGATCTTGCCACAGTGCAGTCCACTCATGCTGGTCCTGGCTGGTTCTAGAGAACAGCAGGGTGTAGTGCTGCACCAGGCTGCTGTGTATTTCCTGTTCCTCTGCAGCTGTATAACACAGGTTGTGTTGGTGGGCCATGCCCCTGGAAGACAATTAAACAATATGTGTGAGCAAGTCATGTGGCATACTTAACATTCTAAAGTACAGATATCAATTAACTGCCATATATAGCATCCGATTGGCTGTCAGAGGATACACACGTTCAATACCACATATTAGTGCTCATGCCACAACTGGCTGACAGTGCCTGGCACGCTCTATATATCAAACCATGTTCTGCACAGCAGCAAAGAGAAGCCAGTATGTAAGACTATACACCAGTATATGGCACACTGTATGTGACACAATGCACCACCTAGCCACAGGAGGTATATATCAAGATAATGCATAAAGAAAGATGTCATCCATTGCAATGAATGTAAAGTACAGTTACAGTATTACCAGTATACCACCCTAGTCGTTGATGCCAAACCCCTGCCTAACATATGTGCACAGTTGTTAATATAGGTGGCATACTGCTGTACTAGACTATACATGTTGCTAGATACACACGTATACCCTGTAACACACATATGATTAAGGACATGGTACAGGCATAATTACACACACATCAGACATACATACAAGACACACATGTATGCCAAGCCAGATGAGCTTTACCTGTGTAGCATACAGTACTGTGTGTCACTACTTACAAAACCTTATGCCTGAGGTAAGTAATCTGTGAGGACCACAGAGAACACACAAAACAGTGTTTCCAAGCAATGTGAACATACACCATACTGTACTGTTTAGGCCTACAGCTTCAGGTAGTACTACAGTTCATATGGGAGTCGTATTCACCAGCAGTACCACTCACTAAGCATACTTGTATTGCTTTAGCCTACAGTGGGACACCACAGTCAACAACAAGGGACTACGTCACACCGTATGCCATACTACTTTTTCTGCCTAGCAATAGCATACACATCTTTTGCTGGGATCACGGCTAGGACACAAAACCATCACACCTTTATAGACCTTGCACACATTCACCAACACATTCACTATCACACTCAGTCAACCTCACATAGCAATTATTGCACCAAGTACATGTGTGTGTGCATTGTGTCATAGGTAGGTAATATGCTATTGGCCCTAGGGCCTACAGCAGCATAGCCATACGCTACCCTGGCCTTTGACACACATGTAATTTAATTTCACTTGCCCCTGTCAACCAGAGCCACAGATGTGATTCCCGGGGTGTATTTCCTATCTCCCAACCAATCATCAGGAGTATTTATGACAACTGCTAATGAGGAGCTTTGTTTGCTATTGATAGGTGGTTTGTTCCAGAGTATGGCATGTCTCTGAGATGGGAATCTATCCCTCCAGCATGTGCTGTTTAGTGAGCTGACAAGGTTTAGGGCCCTAGAGCATGTATCTCGGAGGGATTGTAATATGTTTACGTGGAGGATGTCCAACAGCTATGGGTGTTACATAGCTCTGTATGTTAGGCAGAGGTCACGTCTGGGCAGGCGGTATGCAACACAGTCTAGCTGTGGTTTTGTGAGTCGGTCTGCATAGGGCATCTGTTTGAGGCCGGTATTACTCTTTGTAAGGTATGTCTGTGGCCTTTCCAGTTGCTGTAGTTGTCATGTGAGGTACATACCACATGGGGCATTGTACTCTATAATGGGTTTTAAGTGTGATGAGTAGAGGGGAACACTGACCTATATTTCCCTAGATGACACACCTTTTGTGATGACGTGTACCACATAGACAGATTACATGACTAGTGTGGCACTGTGATTATCAAAGGGGAGGTTACTGTCCACCTGTGTCTCATGTTCCCTTATCACACCTTCGGTGTTAGGTAGACTACCACCTATGTGGTAGTTATTGGGTACAGTGTTTTGGCAAGAAGGGATGGCACTGCAGTGTCAACACTGAGCTTCAGTCCATGCCTTGGTCACCAGGCACCTGTCATAGTAAGTATGACCCCGTGTCTCTCTCTCTCTCTCTCTATATATATATATATATATATATATATATATATATATATATATATATATATATATATATATTTACACATACATACACACATACATATAAACATCCATTGCTGTACATATAGATGTACATATAGGCACATATACAGTCGACTTTTCATGGTGGGAATATCAATTATGCGACAGTTGTGGGATATGCAGTTATGTAATAATATTGCACAGTGTTGTGCAGAATGCATTGAAGGTGTCCTCAGCCCATGTAGCTTTAGCAGGCCTCACTGGCTGCAGCACTGCAAAACTGACAAATCATACCCACAGCGTTTAACCACCACATGTCATATACCAGCACTGCATGCTGTTTTCTTTGCCACACACTACAACCTACATAGAAATATGCACATAACAACCTTCAACAACATATATATATATATATATATATATATATATATATATATATATATATATATACACCCTTCACAAACAGTTGCAGTATGTCCCTTGCCCTATGCACATGTACAGATACATATAGATACGTACTGCTGCCAAATATGGATGATTCACAGTATGTAGAGTACTCTTCATAAACATCCACTACATGCCAGCAAATACATATGTGTTACATAACTTTCCTTTGTATTTCTCTGTTCCGTCTGTTTTTAAAGGAAATATTTTTTTATTTTTTGGGGGTTTTCTCTGTCTGTTGATGTTGCTCTTTCTTTTTCTGTGTCTGTCTGTTTCTGTCTCTTTGTCTTTGTCTGTGTCTCTCTCTCTCTCTCTCTCTCTGTTGCTGCAATGATATTATTGCATGTGCGGACAGCAAGAACAGCCTGTTTTTCTAGGTATCTGTACATGTGCATGTGATGGCCTCTGCACCAATTGGTGCCCACCATTTAGTAATTGCATGCAGCCTGCTGTGTGGTAATTGCACTACTCACTGTCATAGCAGCCCACTGCTATAAAATGCTAAGTTAGGTAGGCATAGCCCTTTCAGCTTTCCAAAGTGGGGCCCATGCTTGTTTGCTGTGGACACCGTTGTGTCAGTCATAAGGTTGGTATACTTCTTATATCTGAAGCTAGGGTTGTAGCCAGTGATTTGCATGTTGTACTTAAACCTGAATGTTTCTGCTTCTAGTACACACTTGTCAGTGTAGAATTTTACTCACCCCTCCAAATGCTAACACAAGATACATGGGAGTATGTACTTTCTTTTCTAATTAGACAATTAACTCCCATACAAAAGTAGTTATTGCAATGTATTCTTCTGGCACATGAACTGTTTATGAACTACTATACGGAAAGTATTAATTTACTCACTTCTAAACAGTTTCTGTTTTTTTGTGTTGACATTAGCACAGGCTGCTCAAGACAACTGGACAAATTTCAGTACTGAGTATGCCTACCTACATCCTTGGTAGAGCCTGAATACACAGGTATATTGTTCTTTTGGGTAGGGGTGCAAAAGTACAGAGAGCATTATTTATTATTGTGTGATGTTTATCTTGCTGAACATATAGGGTTGTTGTGTACCTGTTAGTCTATCAAGGCAAGTAGTCTGTCTGCATAGCTCCCACCTGTGGACATATCCAGATGGTAGCCAGAGGTTAGCCTATTATTCTTTGTCTGTGCACCACATTGGTCTTTTCAGCATTGGAACAATGGCATTGTCACAGTTGGTTGCTACCAGTACATGGCTACATCCTTTGATATTTCTGTGTTGTACTCCTACATAAGGGTATGCTTGTGGGACTCCTTCCAAAGCTATTTGCAGAGTGTGTAACAGCAGAAAAGCTGATACGCCTGTGTGTTTCTGCCTCTGCCAGGCCTCTGATACACTCAGGTATATATTTGAACAGCCTCAGGGAAAGGTACATATATAAGTGAGGTACACCTGTAAATATATTACAGACATTAAGACTGAGAGAATGAGAATCAGAGCATATGTATTAATACACCTTTTCTGATGTGCAAGCAGTGTCTACTCTTACTTATTGACATTATTCATTAAGTGCAATTCCCCACTTTTCTGCCTAACGTCAGTACTTTTCAGAGGGATTCAGAGGGACACATCTAACATTTGTTTACAAACCAGCGACATCCCTGACAAGCAGTCACAGTTGGGAAGTATGGCCTCTGCCCTATTCAAATATGCCAGTGTTTATCCTGCTCTGATACTGTGTGGGGGTTGTAAAGTGCTACTGTAACATTATTTCCTGCTTGAATGGCTGGTTCTCTTTTCACAGTCATGTCATGCAATTCCACAACAACTGCTGGTAAAGATCCACAGAACAAGATTTGTGTTATGGCATTCCTATTTTCTCTTTACATTCACTCATTGTAAAGCATGATATATTTATTACAGCACCAACTTGTTGTATGTCTACTGTGGCTTAGTGGTACTTCATGCAGTGTAGTGTGTCCAAGGTCTGTGGTTTGAGACTGACAGAGGTGTATTATTTTGCTGCTCAGCAGAAAAATGGCCCTGTCATGCAGAGTGACTAAGGCACTTTTAAGCGGTTTTGCGCGAGTTTGCGTGACACTTAGTGATGCTTAGCTAAGCGCACACAAGCGCACACTCACGCACACCCGCTAACTACTGCTTAAAAGTGCTTACTCCCGCTAACCCCCATGCTAATTTCTTTGAAAGAAAAGAAAATGGGGAGATAGGAAAGTGGTGAAAAAGGGGGCACAAAGAGAGAAAGACAGTAGGGAAACCAGCTCGGGATGTGCAGAACAGGTTTAGGGAAGGTCCATAGCTGCCCATTTCTTTACCAGCAACAGCTGTGCATATGTTAGAAATTTGGAGTGAAATTTGAAATCTTCCACCCCTGATAGAGGGATGAGGACAACAAAGTATGTTGTACTGCCAATTATAATTATCAGTTTACATGTCCAGCAGACGTGTGCAAAATGGGCAGCTATGTATGGGGCATAATTTTTTTGTGGGAATAGACTGCCCTTTTTCTTTGTTTTTTCAGGTGAGAGTGGAATGTGAGGTAGAGGAAGTAGGTATATTTGGGGAGGTAGGTTAGGGAGGTAAAGAGACAAGACAAATAAGATGCATACAGGGGCAGAATATGACACATGGTGGGTGAACACAATTGATGGGGATGGATGTTTGGATATTGCAAGCCCATGAGCCCACAGATGGCAACAGTGGAACTGAGATCCCCACCCATGGGCAGTCACCACTGCACCTTCACAGCCCACAGGGTGGCTGTGCTGGGGGTTGAGTAGGAGGGGCAGGCTCTCCCGTGAGTTGCGCCACTTGTGCCTTGAGCTGACGTGGAGGATCAGCGACCGAACGCTTGATCTCCCTATGCACCATAGCCTGGACCGTTCGGAGGGTGATAGGTGGTCCTCCTCTGGCCATGCTTGCATGGGGGGACAAGCCCCATGCCTGCAGCGCTTCCACCCAAAGGTGGCACAGGGCCACTGGAGGAGGAGGTCCCAGGCTGGGCACCGGACATGCTAGTGCCAGGTGCCATCACCAGCTGATGTGGAAGAGGAGGGTACACTGGGACTGGCCTTCCCATACGTTCTATGTTTAGCAGGATTTAATGACAATATGGGTTAGTAACAGAAAACAGCATTCCAAATTAGTTGTAACAACATGCAGTAGTATTCCCATTAACCCAACACACAAGAATTCCAACAGTTGAACAGCAAGCATAACACATGCATATTTAGAACAACAGTGGACACTCCAACAACATGCAGGGTTGATTGGTGGCAACAGGCCACCAAGATTGTGGTATATGAACAGGGCACATACATCAAAGTACATGCAGATATTTATAAACCAATAGGACATATGTCCCAACAAAGTTTTTCAGATTATACATACCCAATTAGGTGTGCAATGGCATTATTTATGACCATAAAGTAGGGTGTAAAAAGATCACTCCATTAACAACTTATATATACTTATAACTTTACTCTACATTCATACTGACTGCAGGTATATATCCCCTACATGTATTATTACACTAGGCAGTGTCCATTAAATTGTGAAATGGGTTTTGATAGTTGTTTATATACCTGACCTGTATCTGACATACAAACTGTTCAAGATGCAGATGTTACTGCTACATATTTATATATTTCATTTATATTCATATATCTACATATCAGGCTGTCTTCAAGTGACATTATTAGCTACATTTAAACAGAACCCTACATTTCTAGCAGCACACTGACATTTCTGGGGAACACAATCACAGGTTACTCATGTGTCAGATTAACCTGTACATGCTAGCCATGAACCAACAGTTGAGGACTGTATATATGCTTAAGAGCTACTGGCATTCCCTTCATCCACTTTATATGGATCTACCCAAGTGTGGATTGACAGCACTTAATACAACTGTACTATTTCCATAATGCAAGGGTACAACAACATATCAAAGAAAGTGACACGGACACAGTCCAGGAATTATACCTTTATTAAATACATTACACACTGTTGTAGTGGCTCTCTCATTCATTTCATATTTTGGTGCATGCAGAATACTTTTATTCCAGACTTATTATACCTTTATTAATGGGTTACAACACTTTTTCACTCTGTCTCACTTATTTTATATTACAATACATGCAGAGACTTTATTCAAGACTTATTATACCTTTATTAATGGGTTACAACACTCGTTGTCAGGCTCTCTCACTTATTTTATATAACAGGACATGCAGAGAAGTTATTCAAGACTTATTAGACCTTTATTAATGGGTTACAACACTCTTTTTCAGGCTCTCTCACTTATTTTATATAATAATACATGCAGAATAATTACTAACCTGCCTGGTGGTGCAGCCTTAGCAGACTATCTGCATAGGCTTGCCGGTTCGCAGCATGGACACCTGCAGCTGTGAAGTAAATGAAGAGATATTGAGACATACCTATCCATTATATAAACTACAATAGCATTTCTTATATACTTCATTCCATGGCTACCTACTCAGTAGTGGGGCATCTTGCATGTCACGGGCCTCCTGTATCCATCAGTTCAGTTGGTCCTGCTTCCGTCTCTTCAGGTCTGCATGGTGGTAACGGAACTGCTCACCAGTCCGAGGGACGCCTGTAGCACTGGTGAGATCATGAGCTAACCGGTTCCAAGTCTCCGCTTTGTACTCCGTCCCTTGAAACTGGCCCTGCAGGAGTCTTGACTCATGATGGTGAACAAGGAGACAAACCATGTATTTTGACTCCTTGATGCCCCACCGTTGCACTTGAAAGCGAGTACCCCCTCCAGCACTGGCCATTCTGACTGCCAGATGGGAGCTACAACCAGTTATGGTGAGTATTCCTGCCTATGGAGCTTAAATATGCCTCATTTTCTGCACTTATTTGTGATTGGCCATTTCTGAAAATTCTCAGCTAACAGTAAACCTGCTTAGCAATGGTTAAACTTCAATTTATAAGTATATGTATGTTAACAGTGCATGTTTATGCTAACCTGTCATGGCTTAGTGGTTCAGTACTTTGATTATGGTGCACAGTGTCCCAGGTTTGAGCCTTGTCATTGCTTTTTATTTTACTACTGTCCAGACAGGCTAGGGGGTGTGGCTGTGTTTAGGCGCTCTACGTTTCTCCACGTTGCCTGACATTGCCCGACGGTACGCTGGTTAGCACGCTGCACAGCTCCGCGCAAACCTAGTGCACTAGGTAAAGCGCCGCTTAGCTATGGGCAACTATATTGCGCTGGGTACAATGCTGCTTAGCTATGGGCAACTATATTGCACTGGGTACAACGCTGTTTAGCTATGGGCAACTATATTGTGCTGGGTACAACTCTGCTTAGCTATGGGCAATTATATGTCAATATCCTTAATGCTGCTCACCTTCTTATATTTATATATATATACATTTTGTTCACTAATACATAGGCCATTTCAATGCTTTTTACTAAAATTTCATTCATATATGTCAGGAATTATTTTATATACTAATTCAAAACATAAAATAGAAAGGGGAGTGGTGGGACTAGAACTGGGAATGCCTCCTCTTTGTGCGAAGGCTCTACCACTATGCTATTGCTATTTGTCTTAATTTGCATAAACATTTCTTATTCTGCTCTTTGATATCGAAATTGCTAACTGTAGCTAAGCAATGGGCACACCCGCGCAAATACGGGCAGCTATATCAGGAATTATAAAAAAAAAATAAAAAGTTTACATTTTACAATTACAAAGGGGTTTAGTATGTGGGGATGTGTAGTGTTTGCTATGTGTACATTTCAGCGGACTCGCTCATTGCACTTGTCATTTTCACATTTATATAGTTGCAGGGGCATGGATATTTGGACTGCTCGGCAGTCCGACATGCCCCCTCCAGTCTTACACGCTCCATGTTAGCCTTCCAGTTGAGTCAGCACGCCCTCATGAATATGCATGGTGCGCTGACATCATACTCTTAGGCGGCTGTTTCCGAGTAAGACTTAGTCTTACACGGAGAATTACTGAATCCCCCCCCCCCCAGTGTTTAAAAACATGTATGTCAAAAGGTAGTAACTTTTACAAAGGAACAATAAATGCAGAAATACATTTAGAACAAAAAGGCAGAACATTTAACAGTAAGGCAAATACATTGCAGAATTATACAAAATATACTTCTTAGGTGGCACAAAAAAGACACAATGCTAATAAACATTTCTGTGATAGTGTGAGGGATTAAAATTAACAAGAATTAAAGACACTTTTGCAATTTTGCTATGTGGATGATGTATTTCTGCTGATCATTCTTTGAATGGTTTATCCACAAAACATTCAAAAGCAGGATATAGAAAAGTATAGCCATCCACAGCATATATATCATCAGCCAGTAGCTGCACACAGGTTGAAACATGCCATGCTAAATAACATACATCTTTTCATGCACCAAAACACTGCACCAAAAGTTCCTCATTTTGCAGAACATCCCTGATTTTGCCTTATATTTTTATCCTGTTCCTGCTAATTTTTTTTTTGATTTTCTGGTAAATCATTGAAAATTGTAATCATTTTTATTCTAGACATTAGAGCTTCATACTTTGTTTTGTTCAGAAAATACATGTTGATGCAAAACCTTGTGTTATTATCTTTTTTAAATGAATTAGAGTAATATTTAAAAATTGTCCCTGATTTTTGTTCCCCCCCACAAGATATTTTTCGCTTTGGCCAGAATTTCTGAGGAAAGAAACTGATAGGAGTGATCATACACCACCCTTTGGCAGGCAAAAGAAAGAAGCACATTGGCTAGGAATGAAGCATATTATTAGTGAGTATTCACAGAGTCCAGAACTACTGCAGATCTATGCAGACTAGGCTTGTACTCACTATAAAAGCATGACAAGTTGCAGAGAGACATTATTTTTGAGAACAAATGGCATGTTACAGAAGGACTAATCCATGACATTGGTTATCATAGCACATGATTAACTGGCCCAGCTGTAAAACCCACATTGACCTAAAATCTTAGCATAAGGGTCTAAGGATGTAGCCTACATCTAAACTTTGTCCTTCAAGCTAGTAGCAGGTCCCCAGTTAGTGGTTATCCATGTCATTCCTTGGTTCAATATAATTTTGCTGCTGCAGATGTGTTAGTATTTTCACAGGCTAGTAGCAGGTCCCCAGTTAATGGTCATCCATGTCATCCCTTGTTTCGATATCATTTTGCTGCAGCAGATGTGTTAGTATTTTTACAGGCTAGTAGCAGGTCACCAGTTAGTGGTCATCCATGTCATTCCTTGATTCAATATCATTTTGCTGCAGCAGATGTGTTAATATTTTCACAGGCTAATAGCAAGTCTCCAGTTAGTGGTCATCCATGTCATTCCTTGATTCAATATCATTTTGCTGCAGCAGATGTGGTAGTGTTTTTGTTCACTCCTGCTAACCATCAGCTGACTATGATCAGAACCCCCTCCCTGATATATGTTCTCCTTTGTCTAGTTCAACCTCCTTGGCCCGAGAGGTCTGGCAGCCTGCCCCAACACTATTATATCAGGTCTATTCAGTAATGGGTTGAAAGAGGCAGATAGGAGATAAGGGGTCATCGGATTCCAGTGCCATTCTCATGGGGTTTAACACTTTTTTCTCTTTAAGCCTTACATCCCACTGACATGTTGGACGTATGTCACAAGAGGCAGAGTACAATGGCATCATGAAATAAATGCCTCTACTTCAACAGTGATGTCTTCCACAAATGATGCTCCTATGTCCTATAGCACCAGATTGTTATCACAGTGCAGCATGTGCCTCACCCTTTGTGCCCATAGACCTGCCCCCACACCCTTCACCCTGGAAGAAGTGGTAAGGCTCTACCTGATCAATCCCCTTCTCCCAAAACCAGCTTCAAATGGTGTTTGATATGCAAGTCAAACCTGGATCAACTGAGTCATAGTCGTAGCCCTGGTCTCTTCTACTTACATAACCCCAAACTGAAAATGCCCTGATACCAAAAAAATGTTGTACTGGAGGTCTAAATGTATTGAGACTGTGTGAGATAACTTGTCACAACACCCCCCTGTTAATTGCTGAATAATGCCGGGCATGTGTTTCTGTCTCTGGTGTGTGAAATTTCTTGGAATTTTATCTGCAGCTGTGCATTTTTTCCTGTGTAAGATTATGACAAGCTCATTGGAGTAATAAAATCAGGCTGCTAATTTTCATAGAGTAGAGCAAATGAATTAATGATAGCCCAGAGTCATTGTCCAGAGTATCTGCTTCAGGCGTCATAGTGCCTTCTCAATGATCAAGTTAAGTAGCCCATATTTCAACCATCCCCTGTACTGGTGAGATTAAGTCCAATAGGTAAACCCATGACCTGGGTACACTGCATGCAAATGGTAGTGCATCTTATTTATATATTTTTGCTTGATTTTGATAACTGCATAATTAGGATCATCCAAAAAAGG
Organism: Protopterus annectens; assembly: GCF_019279795.1. Taxonomy (NCBI): domain Eukaryota; kingdom Metazoa; phylum Chordata; order Ceratodontiformes; family Protopteridae; genus Protopterus; species Protopterus annectens. The sequence goes on along the minus strand of NC_056732.1, from coordinate 1,280,722,350 downwards.
AAGCCAATCTGGTGGTCCCCTGCCATAAACAAACTACAACAGAAGAAAGAAACTGTTGCAAAAAAGAGTAAAATCCCATGATTGCAGGAACTCCCTGGTTAGCCTTACTAAGAAGCTGAGATCCCTCATAAAATCCTCCAAAGCTAGTTACGAAAACAAAATCACCACTGATTCTAAAGACAACCACAAAGCATTCTATAGCTATGTCAAGAATCTCAATGGCAACACTCAGATCTGCTCTGAGTTACAACACAGTGGCACTAAATATACAGAACCAACTGATATTGCCAACATCCTGGCAGATAGATTCAGTGCTAACTTTACCCCCTCTCATCCCCTAAAGGGCCCATCTCTATACTGGAAGAATGCAAAGTTCATGTAATCACTGCTACACAGGTAAAAAATACACTCTCCAAAGCCAAGAACACAGCATCCATGGGACCTGACAACATTCCAGGCTGCGTTCTACATGAACTACAGAACGAACTGGCACCCCACCTAAGTACCATGTTCAATCATAGCCTCACCTCAGGCTTTGTGCCCACTGAATGGAGCACAGCGATGGTTATCCCACTCCACAAAGGGGGAGCCACTACAGATCCTGGGAACTAGTGCCCCATTAGCCTGATGAGCCTGGTCTGCAAGGCTATGGAACGTATCATCATGGAACTTATAAACAATAACAATGGTGATCTCCAAACTCTGCTCCCCACCGAGTTCAGGTTGGTAAAAGGCAGATCATGTCTCCTAAACCTGATAGACTTCTTTGAAACAGTCACCAAAGCCGTAGATGAGGGTAAGGTGGTTCACACAGCCTATCTAGATCTCAACAAGGCTTTCAACACCATCCCCCACTCTGAAATTATAGATGAACTCACAAAACTAGGTACTGACAGAACCCACACTGTGAAAGTAGCATACCCTAAATCCAACGTCAGGCCAGTGGCAAGTGGAGTACCACAGGGTTCAGTCCTGGCTCTTCTCCTATTTGGGATCTACTTCCCTGAAATACAGAATAACACAGAAGGTCTTTGGCTAATGAAGTTCGCAGATGACTGCAAACTAGGAGCCATAATCAAAACTCCTAAAGATGTGGACATCCTACAAAAGGGCCTCACTAAGACAGATGCCTGGTGTCAAAGCCATGGCCTCAACCTCAATGCCAAAAAGTGCATTGTCATCCCTTTTGGTAAAAACTCTGTACCCATGAACTACCACATAGGCGGTAGTCTTCTTAACACCGAAAGTGTGATAAGAGACCTTGGAACTCAGGTGGACAGTAGTCTCTCCTTTGATAATCACATCGCCACAGTAGTCAGGAAATCCTTCTATGTGGCACATCTCATCACAAAAGGTTTCTCATCCAGGAAAAAGAGGTCATTGTCCCCCTCTACTCATCACTCATTAGACCCATTATAGACTACAATGCTCCTTTAGGTATGTACTTCACAAGACATCTACAATAACTGGAAAAGCCACAGAAATACCTCACAAAGAGGATTACCGGCCTCAAAGACATGCCCTACACAGACCGTCTCAAAAAACTCCAGCTTTGCTCCTTCGCATATCGCCTACTCAGAGGCGATCTCTGCCTAACATACAAAGCTATGTCAAACCCACAGCTGTTGGACATGCTCCACTTAAAGAAATCCCAATCCCTCTGAGCTACATGCTCTAGGGATCTAAACCTTGTCACCACAATAAGCAGAACATGCTGGAGGGATAGATTCCTGTCCCAGAGACTTCACATACTCTGGAACAAACTACCTATCTATATCAAACAAAGCTTTTCATTAGCAATCTTCAACAAAAATCTTGATGATTGGATGGGAGAGAGGAAATTCACCCCAGGGATCACTAATGTGGCTCTGCTCGACAGGGGCACAGGAAAATAATTTTCTTGGGTGGCGAAAGCCAGGTTACCTTTTGGCTAGGCTTATATATGCCCTAGAGCCAATAGCCTAGTACCTACCTATGAACCTATCTATAAACACTTTTCAGTTAAGAATCATGTACTTGGTTAAAATATAAAGCTGGATTATATAAGGAAAAAACAACAAAAACAAATGTAAATAGGACTGAAAAAAATTGAGTGTGTACCATCAGCATCTCACATGCAGAAGACAGATCAGTATAGATTATATATCTATATATCTATATATATATATATATATATATATATATATATATATATATATATATATATATATATATATATATATATATATATATATATATATATATATATATATATATATATATATATATACACACACACACACACATATGTATATATATATATATATATATATATATATATATATATATATATATATATTTTTTTTTTTTAATTTTATTACTTTTTAACCTGGTAAGTGACCTCATCTATCTCTTACCATTTTCAGTGCCATGTCAGGTTTGAAGGACAAGCTAGGCAATTAATATCTATGTCTCTTTTCAAACACAACAAAGGTTTCAGTTGCAGTGGTAAAGAAACTGGAGTACCCAGAGAAAACCAACATAAACATAGAAAGAATATGTAAATTCCACACAGAGGGTGACCTGAGGTCAGGACTGAGTGCTAGAGCTGTGAAGTAGATGTTTTAACCAGTACTCTGCTGTCCTGGTCAAGTTAGATGTATTGTATGCATACCAATAGTATACAAAACTAACTACCAACAGATACAGCTGAGACACATTTCACCAGTTAAGGAAATTTCAGTAATCAGACAGAATGGAGATTCAGTGATAAAACCTCTGCCTCAGAATTCCAAGGTCTATGGCTCATTGCTGACTATTGACTTGTTTTGTCAGGTACTCTGACTTCTTCCTCTCTCTCTCTCTCTCTCTCTCTCTATATATATATATATATATATATACATATATATACATCTATATACCTACATTTCTATATCTATATTTGTGCATATATACATAAATAGATAGATATTTTGCATTCATTTGGTGGTCTGCATCATGGTTGAAAAAGATTAAATAAATTAGCTAGCTATTAAAAAAATAAATTAAATTAAAATTGAACATTCAGCATGGGCACTGTTGGACCATGAGTCAACATGGCAGCCTAAATGTGAGGCTTTGTTGCAGGATGCTACAAAAAAACAGTCTCAATAGTATTTTACAGAAACTAAATGAAAACAAATTAATAGCAGTGAGTGTGCAAGAAATCGTAGGCTTTAGCGAGTTTTGTATTTGGCAAGAGGGAGGCAATTTTGAATGTGAGACTTGGTGATAGATTAAAAAAATCTTTAAGACCTGATGTCTTGAGGGCAGAGTTCAATGAAGTCAGGTGAGAGGTTAACACTTGCCAAAAAGTAGTGGTAGGTGGGCAAATGAAGGAGTAGGAAAGAGTTGCTCAATAAGTAGGAGAAGTATAGATGTAAAGGCAGATTAGTGAAGCTGTAATGGAAAAATATGAAGATATAAAAAGCAAAAGTCAGAAAGACACAGAATCTAAAGACACTTGGCTTGGTTGAAGGGGCACTAGATCAAGTTGTTATGGTCCTTGCAGACATGTGGCTTAAGAACTTGATAGATGAAGCACTTTACTTGGCTCCTCAAGTAGATAGGGTGCATAGGATATTGATGGGAAGCAATAACTACAGATAGACAGACAGACCTAGGCATTTGGTATTTAAACTGCACTGCTATATTGCAAGAACCACCTGCTGCAACAACGGGCACTAAGGAAAGGTTTTCACCTGGAAAATTTTGTTGATATGGTCTATGCACGGAGGAAATTGAACCAGCACTGCAGAATATATAGGAGGAGGAAAAAGCTGTGAGGATGACAAATCCCTTAACTGTGAATTTTAGCTGAAGTGGTCAGGTATGTTAGGCCACAATGGTACACAAATCAGTGAATATTTACTCTGAAAAAATGAAAGATAGGCAGAGGTTGTGGATTTAGGAATTACATTTTTGCCTGCTTAAAATGAAAGAAAATTAACAACCAAAACTGTAAAGGTAGGTAAGATGGAAGAGAGTAACCTATGTAGTATGGACATGACTTCAGAGAATATGACAGACAGTGTACCAAAAGGTGGAAGGACAGTGGTTTTACTTAATTATTTTATTTTATTTTTACATTTTTGACCTGGGGTGGATTGGTCCAATGATCCTTTTAAGCTTTCACTATGGTGAAAATACAAAGTAAATGAGACACAGCAGAAGTGTGAAGTATCCAATCTTAGAATTTTTTTCAGACAAAAAAGTCTTAGGTAAAAAATAAGAAAAATTCACTTGTCCTTCCACATTTTATAGTGCAACAAAACTTCATAACATTGTACAGAGCCAGCTTTGTTAACATTTTCTAATGAACAATTACATAACTAGATACTTAAAGAAAGTTAATTTCCCCTTTGGAGGGCTAACAGTTGAAGGTACTATGGGGGGAATTTAATAAAGCTTAATGTTTTTTTTTCCATGTAGGCATCGCGCCACGCTGCTTACATGGCTGCAAACATTTTTAGATTCAGTAAGAGCTGCTGAGCAACTCGCATGTATGAGCTAACACAGAAACTTCTGTGGCATGCAAATCACCTCATAAGCAGGTGAATCTCATGCAAATGAGGCAGGTTAAGTGATCCAGCAAGCAGATAGGCATCTATTCAGACCCCGTTTCAGTGTCTGTAGTGAATATAGATAAAGTCCATGTACAGGACTGTAGACAGAGAAAAGGGTTTGTAAAAATGTAGATATTTGCACAGAAATGTCATATCACATACACATATGATCAAAATTATCATCCTGTATGTCAGAAAATTGAAAGGAAATAAGTTTAAGTTTTATTTTAATAATCTTGGCATGTTTGCATGGTGTGCTGCAGTGTGCATACATGCTTTATAGAAAAATAAAAAAAAGTGGAAAAAATAAATTAATTAGTATGTGACAGAAATGTATGTATGTGAAGTCCCTACAATGGTGCATTGGTGCTGTTGCTAATGTGGTTGGGCTCTGAAGCATGTAGTTTCCAGGCTGGGAACACAGATACCTATGCAAATCAGGTGGAGGAACTGAATAGCAGAAAGGAGTAATTGTGTCCGCATATAACCCATAGACTCATGTTGCTATTTACACAGGAGGTAGCTGACACTGGGGGGTGGGGTGTCTACTGACTTTTAAGCTCAGTGTAGCTAAGGTGCGCGTGTTTGTGCTTTGTTTACATTCTCTGAGTGGCACGCCGCTGCACTGAGCATGTTTTAAAAAAATTTATTTAATTAGCTTTGACCCTTGTTTAACCTAAAATAAGGCCATGAAATGATGTTAATTATATTATAGGCAGGTGTAATGCATCATAGTTACCCAATCACACACTCTGCACCTACAGCAGAGCTCTATAAAGTATGCATGCACCCTACATTCTGATTTTTCCCAATACTCTGCACCATTGCAGTAGAGACTTCAGTACAGACAGTCAGTAGCCATGGCCGTTACTCCACATCTCAGGGGTGACAGATGAACACCATCACTGATGAAGCATTGATGTCTGCTGAGCAAGGCATCCCAGGCAGACATGTAGTAGAGCCCCTGACAATGACACCAGACACTAAGGAAATTCTTGACTTTCATCAATTTGCATGTGCATGGAGCCATCATTCCAGGTGAGTGACAAACAACAGCCGAAAGGTATGTGTATACCCTCGAGAGACAGAGAGTGGCTAAACACAGTTATGTGTCTGCATACAGGCCAGGGATGTATGTCCCTAGTTGTAGACACCTGCAGGAACTATGATGTCAGCATTATCTTCACTGATATCCCTTGATCTGCAACAATATGTAGTAAGACCTATTGTTTCAAGCCACAGACAGCTATTTGTGACCTGTCCCATATGTAGTCACTTGACACAGACATCAATGTGTCTCACAATGTAATCACCTCTGACTAAGAGGTGTGATGTTGTGTTTCACCTTGGGTGTATGACCGGCGAGAGAGTGGTGCATGCAGTATTATGTGTACTGTGCATTCCAGTGCAGGATGTTCTGAGGTGTCTGTACGGCAATGTGTCTGGTAAGGAGCTGCATGCATGCAGGTATGTGCAATGTAGGTGTTGGTGGTGCAGGATGTGAGTTATGCATTTTGACATAATGATCATTGCCATATGTAATGACTGCTGTTAGTGACACCATGGCAGCAAGGTTTGGAATACAGTCACATCTGTCACACATTGTGTTTGTGTGTCATAAGAGGAGGAGGGGACACTCCCAAAACATCACCAGCAGGCCCTGCAAAGGTATGGTCAATATGCCACACCCTTGGGGTTGACAGCTTGATATACAGTGTTTGTAGGCGCACCTTGTAGTGAAGATGTGGATACCTGTGCATGCATAGCAGACTTGTTAAACTTTGCTGACACTACATTGTCAAGCAACTAGACAGCGCACTGGTTGTTGTGCAGCATGATGTAGGAACACAGACATGTGTTTCGGGTACATAACCGTAGAGTATGACATGCCTAGGACATGTGGCAGGTGGACACAAATTGGCTAAAGGTGGTCAGTCTGCTGCAGTAAGCCTCACAGCTATGTCATGCAGATATGCACCAGTAATCTGTTGAAGGGCAGGATGCATGAAGTGCATCCTATGATGGCTCACTGGTAGTGTGCTTATTGTTACAGCCAGACTGGACATCTATGTCAATGGGCATTGTAAATTATACTGTGGCCATATAGCAGTGCTACTGCCAATACAGCAGCATGACTGTGCATGGCCACATGGACTCTCAGCAGATGGGGTTGCTGACCTATGCCCACGAGGCCAATGCTCAACTCCAACCACATGTTCCAGCACAGACACTGTGCATTCCAAGACAGACACTGTTTCAGCCCACCTTCTGTCCACTGCATCTGTGAACCAATCCAGGGTGTCACCAATGCAGTAGAGGCAGTCATGGATGTCAGACTGTGCTGAATCCATAACCCTGAGCACAAGTCTGGAGTTCCTTTCACAACGTGGCTGTGCCTCCATGACAGCCCAAAACATATGCCGAGTGAACCATGATGTGACACCTGCAACAAGTGGTGGAAGGACAGCAGGTCTCCTACCAGCACCCCTATCAATCCACCTGTGTGGAACCTCACCAGCTCTCTGGCTATGGACAGTGTCTACACTCACTGGAGCTATAGTTGCCACAATTTCCTGTTCACTGTCCCCACCCTCTGACTGTCCAATATCTGTGGCCTCTGGGGACTGGGTATGTGTAGGCATACTGACTGTGTGCAGTGACAATGAGGGCAGGTGAGTGATGTCAACCTCTGGGATATATTCAGCCCCTGATACTCCCACCTGTGCCTCACTGTGGTCACCATCATCATCATCAGAGTATGAAGAGACACTGACATGCATACCCACAGAATGTCCAGATTTTTGCCTCATATTTTTATTTGGTTTCTCTAGCAAATCATTGAAGATTCAAGTCAGAATACAATGACAGACATTTGAGTTACAGGCTTTATTCCCTTCAAAAATTCATGCTAATTCAAATCTTGTTACTCTGTCAACATTCTAAGCTTGTAAGAGCAATATTTAAAAATTGTCCCTATTTTTGGACCTTTGTCCCCCTGTTATTTATGGCTTTGTCCAGATTTCTTGCACTAAGCGGTTGAAAGGTATGCTGACATCAGGTTGTGTAGGGGACAGAGACCAACCTCCCTGGTCACCTGTGATGAGAGAGGAGAAAGCAGTACATTGATACCTACACTATTATGCTCAGCAGTACTTTGTTGCATTGAATGTACAGCTCTATACACTGTTGGCACTGTTACAGACCTGTTGAAACCCCAACCTCATATTGTAGGACAAGAGGACATTACTGTCCCCACAAATAGCTGTAGTTACTTGTAAATAAATGCTCTGTACATAGCAATCTCAGCAGCAAAAATGAGGTTCACTTTTGACATTTGTGAAGACTCTGCACAGTTGACACATATGGCAATCTGCAATGTCTTGACAATACTGTCGCATCTATCAGTGTGGTGACACCTAAAAGGCATACGTTTGACTCTAACATGGGTACAGCCATGAAATATCTGTGCAGTAGGCCTGGGATGACACTTTAGGGGTGTATTATTTAGGGTCCTATTTTAGGGTCCCTATCAGCATCTCGAATGCTGGCAATATCAAATTTGATATTGTTGCATCGAGAATGCCGAAAGGGCAGAAAATCGAACAGGTAAACAGAAATCTTTGTAAGGGGAGATTTCCATTTACCTCAATGTAGTGCAGTCTCAGAGTTGGTATATTTAAGTAGTTGGGGGTGTGGGAGGTGCAGGGTGGCCTGCCCCCCTGCCTACACCCTTTAGTTTTTTTTTTTTATCGGCATTCGAAAATGTAATAGGGTGATCATTTCAGTTCGACATTTAGTGATTCGACCTATTACATTTTCAAAATACTGATATAGACCCTTATATGGTGTGTGAATTGACAAGTGCACAATGATTATATATTATATTTAATTTAATGACAGTATTACTATATTAGGTAAATATTTGTACATCAATTTTTATATTAATATTTTTTATATTAATAAGTTAATGTTTTATGATTTTTATGATTTTTATGTTTAATATATTTTGATATTTAATATGTTTGCATAGTGTGAAGAATGAATTTTTATTCATATAATATATTTTAATACTTAATTGGTAGAATTTGAATTATGGCAGAGGATTTTTGGCACCAAAATGGCTTATAAAAGGTGTAATTAATTGTTAATTAGTATTCTGATGAATTCCACATTCCTGTGGATGAAAGCACTTAATCTTGTGTATGGTGAATAAAGAAGTCTACAGTATAAAGTCTACAGTTTTGAAGGGTGCGTTTATTTCAGAGGAGTCTTTTACTATTTTTGGAGTGTTGTACTTGCTTGGACTTTAGGGACTGCATTGCTGTAAACCTACATCCATAACAAAACAGTGTTGTGCTTACCAGGAGCAGGATCATGGCCTTGTCCAATACCCGATGGACCTGTGTAAAGTAGAGGGAGAGGTAAAATCAGTACCATTGCATGTTGCACCACAACAAGGTAGTACATCCATATATCTCACATTTACAGTAGCTACTATGTTAACTATTATATCAGTCAACATTTGAACAGGAGAGTCAAACTGCAGTTACACCCTTCACCCCACAAAGAACACAGACCTGACATCCACGTAAGAGTGTATACACCCTGACACACTGAATGCTACAGTATTGCAATGGTGATCACACTAAGCTTATCTGCATGCCCCTCTGCCATGGAAACTGTGGCACCCACATCCATGATGTACAGTGTGATGGATGCCTTGGAGCTGTCGTGTGTGCCTGGGTTCACCAGGAATTACTCAGTGGCTGAGAGTGGTTGTTCCACTGCAGGCCCTCCATCAGTGATGCCCTAAACCCTAGCTACATCTGCTGCTCTTCTGTGTGCAGCATTGATCATGTTCATTATGCGGTGTCGCACCTGCTCATATGTCTTGCTCTGATTACCTGTAGCATTCACATCATGGACAAGGTCAGCCCACAATGCTGCCCGCTGTTCCCCTGTTTGCCTTCCCCTGGACAGGAGGAGTTAATGGTGTTGCTGGAGGCCTTCATGTATAATCTCATTCTCTGCATCCATGAAAGGTGCACAGGGTCATAGATACATGTGTTCTACAAGACAACAGAATGGGAACACATCAGAATGAAATACTTAGAAGTACACTATGTAGAGATACAACAAGAACGTAATGGATGCCAGTATCCACTGCTTGCTCAGACATGTCATATTCCACAGTGCACAAACATACTAAGTGTTTGGATACAACTAAGATACTAGTAATAGTCAGCTATTCCCGTGTGTGCAGTAACAAATACTGCTGTATGCTCATACACCCACACTGGTGTCTATTGTAGTGTGTTCTCTAGGGGGAACTCCTCTGATAATATGTCAAAACAACAGTGCCAAATAAATTGCAATGTATTATTACAACCAGTATACAGGAACAGTCCCAAAATACTAGTGTGCCACATTGACAAAAAGCATTCCACCCTTGATATATTGTATGTCCTCTGTAGGTGTAATAAATCTGGCTATCAATGACATGTCATTATCATGGGTCTAAGACAGGTTTAATCCTGTAACCCCTATTCCCTTTAAGTATATTCATACATCTGCATCCTTATGTAAACAAAAAGGTTACATACCTGCTGGAGTGCAAAACTCCTCTGTTGATATGTGGTGATATGTAGGTTTTTGCAAAAGTGTGTTATGTGTGCTTACTTCTAATTAGCATGTGATTGGCTCTTAACCAATCTGTGGTTTCAAAATGCTAATTGCAAGCAACACAGCTGATTTGCAGTATCATCACCCAATGACATGCAACCACTGTACAAGATATAAGGCCTCCATGTAGATTACAAGCCCTTTCTGATATGTTGTGCTGGACATTACTAGGGTGAGGAGACTACGTCATCACAGAGGGTAGGTCTGTAGAAGCTAATATTACATAGAGATGTGAGTGGTACAGGCTGCTGCTGCAGGTAATTGGCCTAGGTAGAGAGTGTAAGCACTTTGAGGGACAACATGCTGCAGGAGTAACTGTGGCAGCTGAGGCAGCGTTGTAGTAGAGGCAGAGCCAGAGTGAGAGTAGCCATTCCACTCCAACTAAGACATGTGTTTAAGGTAAGTATGCTAGGCAACAGTATCATTAACAGAGTACTAAGCTGCATGTTTGTTGTGTCCTTGAGCAACACAGGGAAAAATATAACAGTATGTCCATCATTTGGGCAATTGTCAAGCCACCTGTTACAGTCTGTTACTCATGTGGGACACGTATGCTGGCAGTCCTTGTTACAAGCAGGGGATTCATGTGTATGTTAGTTTATCAGCTGTGCTAATCTGCACTATGAGTTTGAAAGGACTGTGTACAGCACTCTGATAGTAGTGAGTCTCATTTGTATTACCTGATTTAAACTCCTCTGTGAATGCATATTAATGCATGACATGACATTTTATGCATTTATAGTTTTGCTATAGGCACATAAAATGTCATGTCATGCATCAATATGCATTCACAGAGGATTTTATAGTTTTGCTATAGGTATCGCGGTGGTGGTGCTGTGGTAGTGTGGTTGCCTCACAGTAAGACGCTGTCTGGTTTGATTCTCAGCTAGAGCATCTTCTGCATGGAGACATGTGTGAATGGGCATACCTTCATTGAAGGTTGGGCATCAGGGATGGTAACTCGGCACATAAAAATCAACTACCAATCATTAGCGGACCGGAGTTCCGCTGTGGCGACCCCTAACCGGGAAAAGCCGAAAGACACAAACATAGTTTTGCTATAGGGATCTGTGAAGTATGTTCCCATCTGCAGGCCTGTGACTTCCATCAGAGATAAGCAGGCATGTCATTCATAATGCATTATGTGGATAAAGAGTGTATGGCTCAGTGATTAATTGGTAGCTTCACAATAACGTTATTTAAATGCTGCACACCACTGGGTTTGAACCCAGGACTATGTGTGGCAAAATGTACTATTTGCAAGGCATTTAACAGACTGAGCTACTGAGTCACTGTTACAGCAGATGTATTTGCAAGATACAAGTAGACACATACAAGCTGTGACACACATTTTTACAGCCATCAGTATGGGTATGGCTTTATATGGATGCATATTCTGCACCAAGGTCCCTGTTGTACATGTATTTTTGCCAGTTATTCCTTAGCAGGTGTACTAGTAAATGTTGCTGATAAATGGAGACATTTACCTGCTATTGGAGACCTCACTTACACATCTTGTGTGTTTGGCATTCTAGTAGTATACTCTTGCATTGGACTGCAAGGTGCAATCCCAATTTTTGCAATGCTCAGCTCTGCTGAAACACGCTTAATGACTGTAAAGTGCAATTAGTATATTTTGCTTAAATTACCTGTTTTAATTAACAGCTGTGTGGCTTGGCAGGTTAATGCAGCACCCAACAGGTGCAATGGTCATGGGTTCAAAGTAGGGTACAGGTGTTTTTTTGTACATTTATTATTTAAAACACATATACCAATACAACTTCATTTAGCTGAGCTTAGCAAAGCTGCATGCCAAGTCAAGGAGTGGTGCACTAAAAATATAAAGAAAAGAAAAATGGGGAGATAGAATAGTGGTGAAATGGGGTGAAACAGGGGGAAAACATAGTGCAAGTCAGGTAGGCATGTGCAAGAAGGGTTTAGGAAATAACCATAGCTATCCATTTCTTGTAAGCAACAGCTGTGCACTTTGACAGAATTTGTAGATGACTTTGGACTCTAACCCCAAGAGAGATGGGTGAGGACAACATAATTGTGTTATTAAGCCAATTAGACCAAATTATGTGCTTTCAGTGGACACGTGAAATGGAGAGCTATTTATGGGACAAATTATTTGGGGGACAGGTGCCCCTTTTTTTTAAGATGAGACTAGAATGCTGAGGGAAGAATATAGGTACATGCGGGGTGGTAAGTTGGGTAGGTGAAGAAGCTTTTGCAGACAGACAAAACAGCAGACAGGGGTGGTGTGTGACACAAGAGGGGTAAACACCTTGGATGAGGAGGGTGTTTTGGAATCTCAGTCCCATGGGTAGGGATGTGAGTCATGCTGCTACCTTGTGGAGGCACATGGGACTGAGATTCCAAAACATGGTGACATTGGTCTGTTACTGTCCAAAGGGTGGCAGTAGTGGAGGCTGGGCTCTGGGGCAAGCATCATCCAAACCCACCAAAGCCAGCAGTTCATCAGGTGTGACAACTTCCCCTCCACTTCCGCTACAGAGGGGGGCCTGTCCCTGTCCCATGAGGTAGTACTTCCCGACACCACAGGTAGTGCAGTGGCAGCAGACGGGACACCCCCAGGCTGGGTTCCAGATGTGCTGGGACCTGGTGCCATGGCTGGAGGAGGCAAGGTAGGTGGAACACAAGGAACTAGCTGACCTTGACAAGCTATAGTAAAGTAGTTATAACAATAAGTTAATTAGTATTAACCAAACCAATGTTAGCATTAATTCATTCACTCCAATGGAGCTCAGGAAGTTTGCACTGCAACTTTCAATGGGCAGAGCCTAAGCCTATTGACAGAATCAAATTATGCCCTTACATTTCAAACAAATGTTCATATTTCTGGAACCATAGTGATTACGAAAGAAGTATAAATTGCAAACTCTTCCACACAAACTATTTTATAGTGGCAGTATTCTTTAGGTTCTAGGTCTTAAACTGAATTTTATAAGTCACAGTAAACACAATGGGCTGGATTCATGAAGGCTTGCACGGAGTCTTAGAGTAGAGTAAGACTCCATGCAGCCAAAATGTCCGCCGAGCGATCCAGGAACAGCCGGTAGGGGCGTGCAACTGAGATCTCTAAACTAGTCCTACACGGACAGGGCTGGGATATGCAAATTACCTCAATTGCAGGTGAAAGCTATGCAAATGAGTTAAATTTGCGATCCAGGAAACCCGAACCTGTCCGAGTAGGAGTAGTGTTACTTGCAGAAATGTACTCAGTTGATAACTGAGTATGGTTCTGCAAATAGCAAAACGGAGCCATGTCAGCTGGAAATAAAGCATGAATGTACAGGAGGAAGCATGCCAATGGCCAAAAATACGGCCATTGGCAACAGGAAGGGATGCAAATTAAAAATAAAATAACTTTTTTTTTATCCCGATCTCCGGGGTTTAACCATAGCGCAGCACCGCTCAAATACGCTGTGCCCTAAAAAGCATAAAATTAATAATTAAGATACACAAATGTGGATTTTATAGCTAAAAACATTTACAATGCAAGGGAATGGCAGGCTGAAGACAACATGGCCACCGAGTAGAGGTTGCTAAGGGGGAAGCTCAGTCTAAGAGATGTAACTAAGCATTAGTAGGCAATCCTATGCAAATGAGAGTTAGGATAGTGAATCGCAAGTTTACATAGCAAATGAGCACAATCAGTGGAGTGTAGGAGTAGGAGTAACAGAGTAGAAGATAGGTCACATCACGAGGGAGGTATGTATGAAAGGAGTGAAGCTCATTAGAGCAGAGTGTCATGTGTCAGCTTACATTCACATAATAGTGAAAGAGGTGTGTCAACAAGTAGGTCAGGTAAAGTCAAGAAATCGAAGGTGTATGCAGTGGATAACACCAAAGTTTCTTGGTGAGTGTGCATGCGCGTGTGCACGCCAGTAAACCCGAGTAAGACAGTGTGCGCACATGTAACCATGTGTGTGCACGTGTAGGCTTGAGTAAGCATATTTGTTAGCGTGTTTGCGCTGGTGTGCGCGTGTTTGAACAAGAATAAGCAAGTTTTAGTCTGTGTAAGCATGTGTGCGCATGTGTTAGCTGCTGTGCACATGTTTGCGCTTGTGTGCTTGGTGCTCCCCCCTGAGGAAACAGAAAGGAAAAATGAAGCACAACAAATAGTGGGAAGTTACCAGGGAGTACTAGCAGAGCTAGCAGGTGAAAACAATCAGAACAGGCAATTACCCAGGCAGAACACAAGCCCAGCCCAGCACTTAAAACTCTGCAAACAACAGTCCATTATGTTTCTCTTAAGAGACACTGCAATACTGCAGTAAGCTAATAGAAGTGAAAACTGAAAAAGCTTCACTGAGACAAAAAATGTTAGGGGCTGCCATTGCTGTTATAAGGCGACATATGCAACATGCTGAGGGTGGTGATAATGCAAATGCTGCTGGACAACCCACAGTGAGGAGACAGAAAAGAGTGTACAGGCCCAGGGATACCTACCAGAGGCTCCATGAGCTGGAAATAGTGGAGCGCTATAGAGTGGACAGAGACCTCTTGCAGCAAATTGTTGAGCTGTGCAGGCCACGCCTCACACACAGAACCAACAGAGGGGAAACCATCCCAGTGGAAACTAAGGTATGTGTTGGCCTAAGAATATTAGCAACAGGTACCTTCCAGAGACCAACTGGTGATATGATGGGGATAGCACAGGCATCAGCATCCAGGGTACTGCACCAGTTCCTGGATGCCATGTCAGCACATGTCGGTGATCATGTATATTTCCCCAGTTCCCATGAGGTATTGGCCAGCAATATGCGTCTCTTCCAGCAAATAATGGAATACCCTGAGGTAGTGGGTGCAATAGACTGCACACACATATGCATCAAAGCACCAGCCGGTGAGCAGGGTAGGGTCAGCTTCAACCACAAGGGCTTCCCCTCCATCAACTGCCAGGTTGTGTGTGATGCCCAGGGCATAATACTGAATCTATGTGCTGGCTGCCCTGGAAGCTACCATGATTCCCATATCTGGCATCTGACGCAGCTGTACTAGACATTTGCCAATGGGGACATCCCACATGGTCACCTAGTGGGGGATGCTGGCTATGCACTGGAGCCGTGGCTGATGACACCCATCAGAAATGCACACACACACCTGAACAGGAATGCCATAATGAGGCACACGCACAAACACAAAATGCAATCGAGTGTGTGTTTGAGCTGCTCAAGTCACAGTTCCGGTGCCTGGACACATCTGGTGGAGCCTTGCAGTACTCACCAACTACATGTACCCAAATTGTCATGGTATGTGCTTTGCTACATAATATGATCCTGTAAAAACAGCTGCAGCAGGACCAGCATAGGCCTGGGCCAAACAGCCCCCCACCATTGCCAAGGTCATCACAGGCAGAGTGTGACTTGGAGGAGGAACAACCTGAGCCTGCCCCAGTAGGCAGAAGGAGGCATGCCCAGTATGCTTTGGCCTTGGCAAAGAGGCAATGCATAGCACATACACTGGCTCAGTAGGAAATCTGGAAATGATACCTCTCTCTGACCTGCACATATAGTAAAAGAGATGCCTACGTTGACACTACCTGCTTTCAAACATGTATAGGGAGTGTAGTATGTCCATCCGACATAGGCAGTCCTGCATCAACATCTGAGGCATGATTGCCATGTGTTAAGCAATATAAAGCAGTACTAAACAGCATTTACCATCATGACGTATATGTAAACAAACCAGCACACACCAACTACTACAAATGCGGTCAATGTAGAGTAATATTGGCCAATGTCCAGCAATGATGGTTAATATTGAGCAATGTTGGACAAGCTGGGTCTAGGTAGGGCATAGCTGAACAAAAGCCAACATGCTCATATTTGCTCTACTGGCCGTTAAGCAGTCTGGTCTGCTCAGTATGAAAATATAAGAGGCGATGGGCCTCGAACCCAGGATACTGTGCATTATAGTCATAGTACTGAACCACTAAACCATGACAGCATTGCAGTGGTTAGCCTGTATGAAGAAATGTCGATAAGTCTATGCAAAGTATTTAATGGAAACCCTGCAGGCACAGCATATTCCCTGTTGAGTTATGACACAAAGGTGAGTCCTGCAGTAAGAACAGAACCTGACTTTCAACACACACAGTACAGATGTTAATATTGGACATGTAGACATACATCAACAAATGTAGTGGACCTCAAACAGCAACATACTGAAAGGTCACACTGGGCATGCTCACACACTTGAATACATGAGACAAATGTCAGGCAACAGAACACTGACAGTCTGAACTGGGCATGCTCACACACTTAAGCCATGTTGGAGTACAGCATTCGGCCACACATAGCAGGAAGTTGCATGTGTTAACCCAGGAACCTCTCACTACCCAGCAATCTGCCCATGCACACACTGATATGACAACAGACACGTAAATAATATAGTGGAACCCTGCCATAAGCAAATATGTTCTGCAGATACCTAAGCGGTACATAGAAAGTGTGAAAGCAAAGATGATAAAAACCTGCAAACAGTATCAGCAATAAACATTGTGCATCATGAAAATTATAATAGAGTCAGAGGTTGATACTAGGCTATCTGCCCTAGGGCATGTACAAGCATAGCCAGAGTGTGTTTGGCTTCTGCAACCCAGTCTAATCAAAACACTGTGCCTCTGAATACTAGGTCACACAAGATATCCCATTCATGTTGAGTGTATTGTGCCTCTGTCTAGCAGGGACCCAGAAGATATCCCATTGGTAAACATGTGATAACCCATCCACATGTCAAGATGTCACCTGTAGGTGGTCAGTGGGTGGCTCTGCCTATGCAAAACCGGAGTGAGTGGAGGCTTTCTGATAATAATCTGTCCCCCCAGCATGTCCTTTTAACATCAGTGCTGAGGTATATGTCCCTGGAGTGTGTAGCTCCAAGGGAGTCGGATATCCTGAGGTGGAGTATGTCCAGTAAGTCTGGGTCAGATATTGCTTGCAACTACAGGCACACAACCCATCTGTGTAGGTGGTAAGTGACTGAGTATAGCTGGAGTTACTGTATCAGAACTGTGCAGGGCATCTGTGTGAGTCCCTACATCTGCTCGAAGAGTAACGTTTGTGACCATTACAGCTGCTGCAGGTGTCAGGTAAGGTACATCCCAAATGTGGCATAGTAGCCAAGCATGGTCGTGAAGAGTATAGGGGCACAATGACCACACGTGATCAACATGTGAAACCATGTGGGATATGGTGGGCTATGTAGATGTACTGTCTAACCACTATGGCAATAGGATTGTCAAAGGCGAGAGTACGAACAGGTTGTGTCCCCAAAACCATAACAACCTCTTCTGTATGTAATGGATTACAACCTATGTGGTAATGTGTGGGCAGTTTGTCATCCTCAAAGTGGATGACTATGCAACTAACAGCTTGTAGACATGGGCCATGGCTCAGGCACCATTCAACCTATCTCTGTGAGACCCTGTATGAGTATGCATGTGCCAGAAGGAGAGCTGATTATGGCACCCAGTTTGCAGTCATCTGCGAACATGGGCAGCCATAACCTTCCTGTGATAGCCTGTACATCACACAAATATATACTGAACAAGAGAGGTCCCAGAACTGAGCCTTGTGGGATGCCATGTGTAATTGGTGTATAGTCAGACATGGCGCCTGCAACACTGAGCATGTGGGTGCTATCCCTGATCCAGGTAGCAATCCATCGTGTCAGATATGTGTCGATATTGATGCTGGGAAGCCTATCCATAATGGCCGAGCAGGGTATTGTGTTGAAGGGTTGTGCAAGGTCCAGGCAGGCTGTATAGACAACTGTCCCAACACTGATGGACCTGGTAACTGTTGAAAGAATATGAACAGGTCCAACAGGCAAGATCTGCCCACAACAATGCTGTAATGTGTAGGACCCAGTGTCTGTAGGTTCCCATGTCTATGTGCATGAGTCCCATTAGAATACACCCCATAGCTTTGCAGAACAGGCTAATTAGCCTTTTAGGCCGATATTGCCTGTGGTCTGTTGTGGCAGTATTCAGTGGAGCGGGACCACTATCACTGTACACCATTCCATGGGTACATATGCTGCAGTAACTTCTATGTTGAACAGTGACGTAATGTGTGTGTTATGTCTGTCATGAAGGCTGTGTATGACACAGGCTGAGACACCGTCTGGTCCCATTGATGCTGTGTTGTCTGCTGTGGGGAGGGCAGCACTCACCTGTTTACTCGTGATGTCTGGGAGGTTACACTCTGTTGGTATGGACAGTACCACCTTAGGGGGGATGTGGGGGACACATCTGCACTGAACCTGTTTGCCAGGATGATGGCAATGTCAGTGGGTTCAGGGTATGTTTACTCAGTATGCAGTAACACACAGCATATCAGTGAGTGTCCAGCCAGGTACCTGAATCGACTGAAGAAGGCCTTGTGAGTGTCCAACGTGTCTGGTGCAATTGTCCGTTAGATGCATGCCTGACATAATTACCCAAGTGATTGTAGCTGTCTGCTAGTACAGATCACAGATGCCTTCCCTGTCAGAGATTGTGCTCTATCATGTAGTAACTTCCTCCATTTGTTGTAAAGCATATGAATGGCTGGGGTCTACCTCACAGGTCCACTGCCATTGCAGGAATGAGTCCAGCTGTTATTTTGGATGTAAAGATCCATGCGGTCCACTAGGTGTCCATAGAATGTGTATGTAAAGGATTCAGCAGTCTGAGCCATACTTACCACTGACCCAGGATCTCTGAAGGATACCACTGTGGTTTGGAGGAGTGTGACGTTTTCCTATGGGAGGTTCATCAACATTACCCAGGAAGGGTGTGGGGACGGGATATGGATGTCCAGTGAGATAAAGTATGTTATGCCCTTAGCAATGAGGGGTATATCGCAGGTGTGGAACATAGAGTCCCCATGTCAGTGATGATCATGTCCAATATGTTGTCCCCTTGTGTGGGTGTGGTGACCGGTTGTGCCATAGCATATGAGTGTAGAAATAGTAGCAACTGTTGGTCAAGGATGTTGTGGCCTGAGTACTATCCACAGTCAATGTGTGGGTATTTGATGTCACCCAATATAATGGTGTTTGGGGAGACCTTCATATTGTCCAATGTTCCCAGGAAAGCTGAGTGGGGTTGCTGAGTTGGGGAGTGTGGTCTGTAGCAGGCAACAAACCAAATGGCTGATTTGCACAATGTTAGGTGCATATGTATGGTCTGTAATGCTTTCTGCAGTGCTACCAACCTGGAGGTATGTGTATCTGCGATGTATATGGATACACCCCCTATTTGTGTTGGTCATTCCGTGTTATGCGGTCTGAAAGCATGGTATGAAATACAACCTGGTAGTGCTGGTGTGCATGTGGGAGCCTGAACCATGTGTCTGTTAGTGCACAGATATTGCTATCCTCCATACTGAAGAGATTCCTGAGTGGGCGCAATTTGAGGGTATTACATCTGGTGTTGAGCAGCATTGCCCTCAGTGTTGTGTACTCTGTAATGTCTATGGAGGTGGTTTTGTCCTTTGAGCCCCGCTTAAATAAGGGACTATGGTGGCAGCAAGTGCCCTAGCCAGTAATCAAAGGTCCAAGGGTGACAGGTGCAAGCTGTCCATAGGGAAGCTATGTGGCATATCGAGCATGTCACCTTAGGGTGACAGACACTGTATCCGCACTGAATAACACCAATATGTTAGCCAACTGTTAAACATGATCAGTGTGTTGGTATACTGTGACATCATACTTGGTGAGCGTAAGATGCTAGACAAGGTCAGGGTAATACTGGGCTGGGCTACATGATCACAGAGTTCCTCTATGTTTCATGTCATGTGGCCCAGGGAGGAACATCTGAGGTTGTACACACCAGCTTGGACAATGATGAAGCCAGTCCAGTACTTACTTTGGAGTGACCCGAGTGCATGTGTTATGTGGTGGATCCTGGCACCTGAGAGACAGCTCAAAGTGACTATTCCCTTGTTTGGCCTGGTGAGTGGGACGACAGTGTGTTTGACAGTAAGTGTCACCTATAACAAGTGTATCAGGTATGTTGTTTAGCCCAAAGGGCAGTGACTGTGTGGCACACTGACTTTGTGAACTATGTGACATGTGGGCATTGTAGTGGGGTAGCAGTTGTATGTGTGTCTGCTGTGGAGGTCTCTGCTGCTTAGGCAGAGTGTATGTAGAGCCTCCGAATATGTGTATGTTTGATAATGTGGTTTGTGTGCTGATACTATCGGTGTATGTGAGACTGATATGTGGTGTGTGTGGTCACCCTCACCACCTGATAGACTATGCTAGTCATGGGCCAAGAGAGCTCAGCATCCTGTATGTCAATGTTGTTACATCTCCCACATATATGTGAGTGTGATGTAAGGAGGAGAGGGTGGTCTGTGTACATGAGGCAGATGTGACATTGTGTCATAACCACAATATTCACTAGCTGAACTGGAGAGTACACATTAAACCGACCCCTGGACATGCCAGTGTATTATGATGACATACTCTGTAGCCTGAGCACAAAGGATCAGTAGGGTGTTAAGTGTGTAAAAGAGTATAACCGGGATTAGTGCTCAGGTTTGTTGGTGTTTTGTAAAGAGTAGCTGAGAAGGAGTCCAGAGTGAGAATCATGACATGTCCTTCAGCTATGTAATAAATAGTAATGTACACGCATATATGTGCTGAGTCAGGGACAACTGTACCTTACTGACATTGTCAACATCCTTTCAGACAGGCCCATGTATACATACCCACCTCCCACAGACGATAGTCCCTGACATCATACCAGGAGATATCACATGTAGAATGGCTGAACAGCTCCCCCCAAAGCCAAAAGCATGGCAGCAATTGGATTACATTGTTTCCCAATATGTGTCATGTATGCACTACAGAACAAACAGACCCTGCACCTGAACAGTCTGTTGAGCCGCACCCACTCCACAGGACCTGGAACCGTCGAATGTGTTACAGCAACATAAGGCACTCCCCACATGTGTGGGTGCACAACACACCATGGGAAGTATAGTCCAGTAAGCCTATAAAGTCTGATCTGCAAGGCCATGGAGTGCATCATGGCAGACGTGATAAACAGAGGTATTGGAAACCGACAAACACACAACCCTACCAACTGTGGTATGTTCATGTGCAGATCATGGTTCCCAAGCATGCTACACTGTCTGCAAGGCAGCCACCCAGGACATACATCATGGAACAGAGCTACACATGTCCCACATAGACTTTGAACAGCTCTTCATCAACATCACAGACACATGTCATATCCACAAAATCAAAAATCTGTGCATAGATATGTGTTGACATATGAAGGGATGTCAATATGTCCACAGACAGATCACACAAGGTGAGACTCACGGGGTCCTGCACAAGCTGTTGATACCTGCCAACCTACGTGGATCATTCCTGGGATTGCAAAACAATGTGTACACACATTACCATATCCAGTCTGATGATGTCATCATCCTACAAATATACCAGGAGAACAAAAATCACCCAGTAAAGCATATAGCGTGCCATGTTAATGTGTATCTCTCTAGTATCATAACATAGGGGTTTGAGTCCTGCAAACACCAAGTGTGTGTGTGTGGGGGGGTGTATGTGTGTGGTTTCCTTTGAGAGGAGTAGCCTTTTTGGAGACTGGGAAAACACATTAAAAGAGGTACATCCCTCTTTGGAAAGTCTGATGATGTCAGCATCCAACAAATATTCAAGGAGAACATAAACCACCCAGTAATGCATATAGCGTGCCATGTTAATGCGTATCTCTCTAGTATCATAACATAGTTAGGTAGGGGTTTGGGTCCTGCAAACACCAATGGTGTGTGCCACAGGTGGTCAATGTAGTGTGGGTTTTGCTTTTACTACGGTATGACATATGTTTCAAAGAGTATGTGCATTGCACACATCGGGTATCTGCGTGTCAAATAAATATGTGTACATGTGACCTCAATCAGTACATAGGTGTGAAGCCTGCATATGACATGAATACATTTGTAACCTTCAACAGATTGTGCTGCTGCTTCACAAATCATAGGTCACATATGTATGTCTGTGTCAAGCCCAGCCAATGTAATGATCCGTAGCCAAGGACATCTCTGCCACACACACCCATGACACGTACTATAGAGTACTGTGAGTGAGGGTAATTGCCGGGGTATATGTCAGACATGTTCATACACAACAACGACTGGCAATAATGGACAGTCATTATAGGTGTACACCAGCCCTGTGGATATGCATGCAGGCCCCTAATGTGTTATGTGAAACACCGAGGGACTCCACAATACCTATGGATATGTGGATACCAAAGGACAGATGACATAACACGTGTCTGTCTGTACACATTGATACCCAACATACATGTTGAGGGCTATCACCTATGTGGTACTGTCGGGATAGTATGTATAGAAAATGTGGATGAATATGCCATAGATGGCTTACTGCTATACAGCATGTACTGGACAACAGGTATCTGTCTGTATGATACCCTTGTGTAGGGTATGCGTCCCATCCAGGGAATGCAGTGTAGGCCAATGCATGCATTTCCAGATGTTGATGGACATATCCCTAGTGTATTTGCATGTGCCTAAGAGGGATGTATGCCACACAGGTGTGGTCCCAGGAATGTGTGGTGGTCAATACCACTGGTTACTGTTATTGTATAGTACTGGAAGGATCCAACTGTTACTGAATTGTGAGTCATTTGTCAGGGCATCATCTAATGATTGGTTATAGTCATGCTGTTGAGATGGTGTATACTACCAGACTGCAGATCATTGACAGATATCAACAGTATCACCCACAGCATAGTGCCAACCCATGTCATACACACATGTGTACCCATGTTAGTACATATCTGTAGTAGAATGTATACTGGCCATCGAAAGATACCATGAGATGTTACCAATGTGTAGAAGAGGGTATGTCGCACATCCCGCGTGTCCACTATGCACATACATGCAGACAGTGTGCACACACCATGTTCACAGATGTACACCCGCTAATTTGTAATGCACACATCACACACGTACTGTCCACTCACTAACACATGCTGGCAACACTGTACACTTCAGCCAAGTGGCACATGGGTGGACATTACATACTCAGGACTAACACTGGTGTAAACAATGCTACAATGACTGTCACAGCTGTGATGCATAATGCTGCTCAGGTATACCTACAAGGATATCATTACACTTTCCTGTTGTCAACTTGCTACTATTACTACACTGCTATAATGTCACCCTGTGCATCAGAAACATGTTAGCCTGTTCCTGCATCAATGTTATAGATGCAGGAGGTGGCACACGTGTCATCATATGCACAGGGTGTGTTGTAGGTTTGCCAAAGCCCGACATTGACCCATTCATTCGGCATGTCTATTTGTGCGTGTGTGTGTGAGGGACAACAGTACTGCATGGGTCAATGTTGACGTAATGTGTGTGTGTTTGTGTGAGCCCTAGTTGTATGGTAAATGTGTGTGTGTGTCTGCATGCACACAACTCCACCATGGGGCTGCCATATACGGGCGGTTGTGGGACAGCCACAGACTGTACCTGCTAGGCCGTACAGATCACTATCTCTGGCCATGGACACGGTACCTGTGCCTAGCAGGGGTGCTACGTGCAGTATCGGGTACCAACCCTGACTGGGTGCGGTCATCAGAGGCAGAGGTATGATGACTGGACTCATGTCCCTGCTAGGACTGGCCAGTGCCACGTGCATGTGGTCTAGTAGGATGGTCAATGGACAGGCCAGCCCCAGCATTGCTAGGGCTGGTACTGCCACTACGGGAGTGGCTGTGATCCATGGTCCATCTGCGATGACTGCCAGCTGATGCTGTTGCTGGCATGCATCCGCGTCAGCTTCCCATCCATCCCGCACGGTCCTGGGTCATGGCTAACACATCGTGGAGGACATCTAATGTCTCCCTCCAATGGCTATCAATGACCTCGGTGTAATTCAGGATGGCACCGGCAAGGTCACGGATGCTGTCATTGATAGCAGTGTAATGGGCCCTCTGCGCCCTTAGTCCCTGTCGGGTGTACCATTCCATATGTGCCTGTGCCTGCATTACAGCCCAGAACATACTGGAGGTTGTAATACCTCTGGGGGCACGTCTGCCAGGGGCAATATGACCAGTGGTGCTCCCCCGAGAACCCCTGGACATCCACCTATGTGGTACCATTCCAGTAATCCAGCTATGGCTGCTGTGAGGGGATGCATGTGCCATAGGTACCACACTCTCCTGGTCAATGCCAACTGTATGCTGTCCCTCAGCTAAGGCCATTGGTGATGAGGGATGTATTGGCAGTATGAGTGTGCGCATAGATGGGGTTGACCGCTGTGTAGTGTCGATTGGTGGACCAACGACAGACCCTGTCAGACCTTCCTGTGCCACAATACATGTCTCACCATCTCCACTATCAGTGGCAGTGACATCAGGTTCACTGCTGCATTCAGCCACCCCTAACTCAACACCTGTGGAAGGAAGACAGGAAACACACTTTACAATCTGTATGTGATGTTAGCACACATGCACACATGCACACATGAACACATGCACACATGCAGACATGAACACATGCACACATGCACACATGCATACATGAACACATGCACACATGAACACATGAACACATGCACACATGCACACATGAACACATGCTCACATGCACACTTGAACACAAGAACACATGCACTTAAATACATTGCTCACCACAGCACATACACACACAAACCAGCAATCCAACACATACACAATAGTGGGTGATGGTGGGTGACAGCATCACAAGGCAAACAGTCACCACACACATGTCAGCATGCAGAATATGTGTTGCTGAAGACCATGCAGTGCAAGCGTAGACAGCCCTATCTAATGACATTATACATGGCTTTGATGCATGTGTGTAGTTGTTCAGTGATTGGGTGCACCCTGGAACAGAGTGTGTACATGGACACAACATTGCTGTGCAAGTATTATCTGCTCTGCAATGTCATGTGCACCATCACTCAATGGTATACATACCATGGCCGCATGTGTTATCTGTGTGACACATAAATTGCCATGTCTGATGACAGTGTCCTGTGTCCATAGCACATAATAGTGGGCACAGGTGTAGCAAATGCATGCAATGTACAGACATGGGATGAGTGGTGCATGTAGATGTGAAGGAACCCCAATGCTCGACATGGACATTGTACAGTGGTTATGGTGAGTGTGGGACATATTGCAGATATGTCAGTGCCAGCCATGACATGGCATGCTACATGGCTGCAACATTAAACACCACACATACCCAATGTGAGTCATGTGACCTATATACCCAATAGCATTCCAGGACATATATGTGACTCTTTGTACAGATGGCGACTGATGTGCAGAATGTGTATACTAGCATATGTAAGCACACACACAACATGCTATGCATAGTGTGTATAGGTGCATATGTTTGCACACACAGAACAATGAAGTGCACAGCAAAGACTGCTATGTGTAGTACTGTGGTCACTTTTACTGGATGGGGTGTAGTACCATGTGCCATCATCATCATCATGCATCTTGTGGTCACTCACAGCTACTACTGTGTGACAGACCACCGCCTAGCATGCTGTACCTGAAATGCAGTGCCGCAGATATGTTCACTATTACACAGCCACTTTGTACATGGGTGTATGAGGTGCCCAGTAGGGAGCACTGCCTCACATGACTGTGTTATGTGTTGAAGGGTGTTGCAGAGCCCCATGATAGGCCTCTACCCCCGAGGTACGTCATGTGCATGTGGATGACATGTGGGATACTGAAGTGTGACCTTACAGTGGGTGTGTGGTTATGCCATATGTAGCATGACTTTGTGAACTGCATGTGATAAATGTGTTATGTTGTGTACAGGTGTTACAACTATGCCTATCCAATGTGCAGTAGGGGGTTGCCACAACTGTGTGTCATGCTCTGTGTATTGCATGTCAGTGAGGCAGCTACTGACATTACTGAGCTGTGCAACGTCTCACAGAAAACATGCATGGCATGCATTATGCGTAGGTATGTTACGTGTACATGGCCTACACCTCACCTATGACATGCATATTTCATTACCAACATTGCAGGTATAACACACTCACCAGCATGGATCAGCTGCCCTGCCATCACACCAGAGGGACCTACGAGAATATGGGAGGGTTTGTCAGTGGCCACAACTGTGGCATTGCTACAGTGGGTATGCTAAACTGGAGTAGAACAACAGTCAACAGTCACAGGTGTAGGGATATCATTCAAACTATCTGTATTGCACAACACTAGGCAGCTGAACTGCTAAACACACAGTACACATCTCACGTACACATAATCTAACAATACAGTTAACTGTAGTCTACAGATTGGGCATGTTACCTGCTTGCTCCAGGTGGATGTGCTGGGTGGCTCCGGCCTCCATTACAACACATGTCAGTGGTTGCTGTAGCTGTTGTCCAGGAGCCACCACACCTAGGAGCAGCTCCTCCACTCTGGTGAGGGGGTGGTGAATGGCCACCAAGCTGCTGTCTTTGGATATCAGACGCATGCCGCCGGACTTGTCTAATTAAATCACTGCAGTGATGGTGTACCTGCTCATATGTCCGGTTATGCATGCCTATGTCATTTACCCGACTAACAAGTTCTTGCCACAGTGCAGTCTGCACCTGCTGGTGCCAGCTGCTTCTGGAGAAGAGCATTGTGTACCACTGCAATAGGCTGTCAAGTATCACCTCTTCCTCGTCCGTTGTATATGCTGGGTTGCGGTGGTGGGCCATCTGGATGAAAAAGATATGAACAATATGTGTGAGAGTGTCCTGTGTCACACTTTACACCTTTACCCACAGATATCACTTTACTGCCATATATACCATCATATTGTCTGTCAGAGGTTGCACACATTCAATACCACTTATTGGTTCTCAGGCCACAACTAACTAACACTGCTGGGCAAACTCTATATATCACACCACTATACAACAGTACCCGACACACTGTTTGTGACACATTGCACAACCTCAAGACAGGGGTGTATATCACATCGATGCACAAACAGAGATGTCATCCATTGCAATGGATGTATAGTACAGGTACAGTAGTACCAATCAACCACCCTAGTCATTGATGCCATAGCCCTGCCTAACAGATGTGTCCAGTTGTTACTATAGGTGGCATACTGCTGTAACAGACTATATATGTTTCTGGATACTCACATTAACCCTGTAACACACATATGATTGCAGCCATTGTACAGGCATAATCACACACACATCAGGCAAACATACAATGCACCACTGTATGCCAACATAGATGAGCATTACCTGTGTACCATACAGTACTGTGTGCCACTACTTACACACCCTTATGTCTGCATTCTGTCCTCTGTGGAGACTACAGGAAACACACATGACAGTGTTTCCAAGCAATGTGAACACACATCATACTGTGCTGTTTAGGCCTACAACTTCAGGTAGTACTACAGTTCATAATGGTGATGGATTCACCAGCAGTACCACTCACTAAGCATACATGTATTGCTTTAGCCTACAATGAGACACCACATTCGTCAACGGAGAACTACGTCACATCATCTGCCATACTACTATGTCTGCCTAACAGTACATTACACATCAGTTGCTGTCCTTACAGCTAGGATAGCCACTGCCATGTCAGATACAAGATCACACTAAGCTATCACACCTTTACAGACCTTGCACACATTCAGCATTACACTTATGCAACCTCACATAGCAGCTATTGCATTAAGTACATGTGTGAGTGCATAGTGTCATAGGTAGGTAATATGCTATTGGCCCTAGGGCCTATGGCAGCCTAGCCATATGCTACCCTGGCCTTTGACACACATGTACTTTGATTTCACTTGCCCCTGCCAACCTGAACCACAGAGGTGTTTCCTGGGGTGTATTACGGATCTCCCACACAATCATCAGGGGTATTTATAACAACTGCTAAGGAGGAGCCTTGTTTGCTGTTGCTATGTGGTCTATTCCTGTGTATGGCATATCTCTGAGATGGTAACCTATCCCTCCAGCATGTGCCGTTTAGTGAGCTGACAAGGTTTAGGGCCCTAGAGCGTGTATCCCCGAGGGATTGTAATATGTTGCCATGGTGGTTGTCACCCAGCTATGGGTGTGACATACCTCTGTATGTCTGGCAGAGGTCACCTCTGTGTGGCCAGTATGCAATACAGTGTAGTTGTGATTTTGTGAGTCAGTCTGCATGGGGCATCTGTTTGCAGCCAGTATTACCCTCTGCGGGGTCTGTCTGTGGCCTGTTCACCTGGTGTAGTTGTCATGTGAAGTACATACCACACAGGGCATTGTGATGAGTAGAGGGGAACTCTACCCTATACTTCCATAGCTGACACACCTGTTGTCATGACACATACCACACAGACAGATTACAGGTGTAGTGTGGCACTGTCTTCATCAAAGCGGAGGCTACTGTCCACCTGTGTCCCATTTTCCCTTATCACACCTTCACTGTTAGGTAGATCTCTACCTATGTGGTAGTTAATGGGTACACTGTTTTGGGAAGGTGGAATGGCACTGCAGTATCAACACTTGTCTACAGTCCATGCCTTGGTCACCACACACCTGTTGCGGTACATATGAACCCGTGTCTCTCTGTCTCTCTCTCACTCTATATGTATATATATATATATATATATATATATATATATATATATATATATATATATATATATATATATATATATATATATATGATATACATGCATATCTCTACACATACATGTACACATCCATTGCTGTACACATGGATGTACATATAGGCACATGTACAGTCCACCTTTCATGGTGGGGATATCACTTATGCCACAGTTGTGGGATGTACAGGTATGTGATTAAATTGCACAGTGTTGTGCAGAATGCATGTGGGTGTCCGCAGCCCTTGTAGCATTGGCAGGCCTCACTGGCTGTAACACAGCAGATCTGACAAATCTGTCCCACAGCATTTAACCACCACATGACATATATCAACACTACCATAGCTGGCCTTAGGCATAGGCCAACTGGGCAGCCGCCTAGAGCGCCGCTCTAGCAGGGGTGCTTTTCCACTATTTATGTGGTGTAGTAAGACAAGGATGGGGGCACCAGAAAGTGTAGTAGGGGGCGCCATGGAGCCCTTTTGCCTAGGGCACCGGTTGACCTACTGCCGCTCCTGCGCACTGCATGCTGTTTTCTAAGCCACACACTACGACCTACATGGATATATGCACATATCAACCTTCACTGACAGATCTCTGTCCACCCTTCACTAACAGTTGCAGTATGTCCCTTGCCCTATGCACATGTGCAGATACAGATAGATACATACTGCTGCCACACATGGATGATTTGCAGTGTGTAGAGTACTCTTCAGGAACATCTACAACATGCCAACACATACATGTGAGTTACATACCTTACCTTAGTATTTCCCTGCTCCGTGTGTTACGGTTTTGTAATTTTTTTTTTATTGGTGTTTTTTTTTGGTTTTTGCCCTCTATTCAATGTTCTGTTTCTGTTTCACACTCTGTTCTGTTCTGTCTCTGTCTCAGTCTGTGTCTGTGTCCATCTCTCTCTCTCTCTCTTTCACTCTCTATCTCACAGCACCTGCAATAATATAATTGCATGTGTGGACTGCAGGTACAGCCTGCTTTTCTAGGTATCTGCACTTGTGCATGTGACAGCCTCTGCACCAATTGCTGCCCACCATTCAGTAATTGCATGCAGCCTGCTGTTTGGTGACTGCATTACTCACTTTGATTGCAGCCCACTGCTATAAAATGCTAGGTTAGGCAGGTGTAGCCCTTTCAGATTTTCAAGGTGGGGCCCATGCTTGTTTGCTCTGGACACCGTTGTGTCAGTCTGAACGTTGGTATATGTCTCTTATGTGATGATAGGGTTGTAGCCAGTTATATGCATGTTGTACTGAAACCTGAATGTTGCTGCTTCCAGTACACACATCTCAGTGTAGACATGTACACACCCCTCCAAATGCTAACTCAGGATACATGGGAGTATATACTTTTTTCTCACTTACACAATTAACTGCCATACAAATGTGGTTATTGCACTGTATTCCTGTGGCCAGTATTAATTCTGGTCTGATACTGTGTGGTGTTTGTAAGGTGCTACTGTAACATTATTCCCTGCTATGATGGCTGGTTCTCCTTTCACAGTCATGTCATGCAATTCCAAAAACACTGCTGGTAAAGACCCACAGAAAAGGATTTGTGTTATACCATTCCTAATTTCCATTTACATCCCCTCATTGTAATGCATGATATATTTATTTCAGAACCAAGTTATTTGTATATCTGCTGTGGCTTAGTGGTAATTCATGCAGTCTATTGTGTCAATGGTCTGGGGTTTGAGAGTGGCAGAGGTTTTTTCTTTTGCTGCTCAACAGAACAAGGGCCCTGCCATAGAGTGACTAAGGCACTTTTAAGCAGTTGTAAGCGGGTTTGCGCGGGTTTGCACGATGCTTAGTGACGCTTAGCTAATCGTACACATGCGCACACTCGCTTACTCCAGCTTACTACTGCTTAAAAGTACTTACTACCGCTAACCCCCACGCTAATTTCTTTTAAAGAAAATAAAATGGGGAGATAGGAAAGTGGTGAAAAAGGGGGCACAAAGAGGGACACACAGTAGGTAAACAAGCTCGGGATGTGCAGGACGGGTGTAGGGAAGGTCCATAGCTGCCCATTTCTTTAACAGCAACAGCTGTGCATATGCAATGAATTTGTAGTGAAATTTGACACCTTCCACCCCTGGGAGAGGGGTGAGGACAACAAAGTATGTTGTACTGCCAATTCTAATTATCAGCTTACATGTTTGTCTGATGGACATGTGTGCGAAATGGGCAGCTATGTATGGGGAGTAATTTTTTTGTGGGTACAGATTGCCCTTTTTTTTTTCCAGGTGAGAGTGGGAAGTGAGGTAGAGGACGTAGGTATGTTGGGGAGGTAGGTTGGGAAGGTACACAGACAAGACAGACAAGATACATACAGGGGCGGTGTATGACACATGGGGTGGGTGAACACAATTGAGGACTTCGGATGGTTGGAAATTGCAAGCCCATGAGCCCACAGATGGTAACAGTGGAACTGAGATCCCCACCCATGGGCAGTTACCACTGAACCTTCACAGCCCCGAGGGTGGCTGTGCTGGGGGCTAAGTAGGAGAGGCAGGCTCACCTGTGAGACATGCCACTCTCGCCTCAAGCTGGCGTAGGGGATCAGCGACTGAACGCTGGATCTCCCTACGTACCACAGCCCGGACCCTTCGAAGGGTGACAGGTGGCCCTTCTCCACCCACACTTGCACGGGGGGGACGAGCCCCATCCCCTGCAGTGCTTCCACCTGAAGGTGGCACATGACCAACAGAGGAGGGGAGCTCGGGCTGGGCATCGGACCTGCTGGTGCCAGGTGCACTCACCGGCTGAGTAGGGGCAGGTGGGTCCGCTGGGACCGGCCTTCCCATATGTTCTGTGATTAGGTGTGTTTAATTACAACATAAGTGAAACAGCATTCCAGATTAGTTGTAACAGCATGCAATGATATTCCCATTAACCCAACACACCAAGGGTACAACAGTTGAACAGCAAGTATAACACATGCATATATTGAACCACAGTGGTTATTCCAACAGCATGAAGGGATGTTTGGTAGCAACAGGCCACCATGATTGTGGTGTTTAAACAGGGCACATGCTTCACCGTGAATGCAAATATTTATAGAACAATAGGACATATGTCCCAACAAATATTTAAGATTACACATACCCACTGAGGTGTGGAATTGCATGGTTTATGCACATACAGTAGGGTGTAGAAAAAACCTTGGTTAACATCTTATAATGACCTTTTAGTCTACATTACATTCCTAGTGACTGCAAGTGTATATCCCCTACCTGTATTATTACACTTGCCACCATATATTAGGTTGTGTAATGGGTTTGGCTAGTTCAATATATGCCTATATCTGACATACTAACTGTCCAGGATGCAGATGTTACTGCTACATATTTCTTGATTGCATTTATATTTCTTTATCTACATATCTGGGATGTTTTCACATGACATTTTCACTTCGATTTGTACAGAACCCTGCATTTCCTGACACGCACTCACATTTCGGGGGAAAAATTACATGCTACACGTGTGCCAGGTTTACTTATTCATGCCAGCCAGTAACTGACTATTGTGAACTGTATATATGTTTCACAGCTACTAGCACTTCCATCACCCACTTTATATGGGACTGCACAACTCTGGGTTGCCAGCACCTTTTCAAACAGTACTGTTTGTATAATGCAAAGGTACAACAACATTTCAGACTCTGTGACACAGACACACTCTGGGTTTTAGACCTTTATTAATGACATTACACACTTTTCCACAGGCTCACTCCTTTATTTGTTTTAACGGTGTATATGGCAGACATGTTCAAGACATATTATACCTTTATTAATAGGTTAGAACAATCTTTTTTCAGGCTCACTCACTTATGTTATATGACAGTGCCTGCAGAGATATTATTCCAGACATATGTTACCTTTCTTAATGGGTTACTACACTCTTTTTCTGCCTCTCTGACATTTTTATCTGACAGTACATGCAGAGGAGTTATTCAGGCAATTTTATGGGTGTATTATTAGATTACAACACTTTCTTTCATGCTCTCTCTCATATTTTATATAACAATACATGCAGAATAATCACTAACCTGCCTGGTGGTGCAGCCTTAGCAGCCTGTCAGCATAGGCTTGCTGATTCGTAGCACAGTCACCTGCAGCTGTAAAGTAAATGAAGGGATATTGTGACATACCTATCTGTTATACATACTCCGTTATCAATTCTTACATACTGCATTCCATGGCTACATACTCAGTTGTGGGGCATCCCGCATCCCACGGGCCTCCTGTATCCATTTGTTCAGGCGGTCCTGCTTTCATCTCTTCAGGTCTGCATGGTGGTGACGGACCTGCTCACCAGTCTGAGGAACGCCTGTGGCACTGGTGAGGTCACGAGCTAACCGGTTCCAAGCCTCTGCCTTGTACTCCGCCCCTTGGAACTGGCCCTGCAGGAGTCTTGACTCGTGACTGTGGACAAGGAGCCAAACCATGTATTTGGACTCCTCGATACCCCAACGTTGCACTCGGAAGCGTGTTCCCTCTCTGACACCAGACATTCTAACTGCAGATGTGAGCTACAATCAGTTATGGCGTGTATTCCCGCCTGTGGGGCTTAAATGTGCCGCATTTCCCGCACTTTTTTGTGATTGGCCATTTTGTAAAATTCTCGGCTAACTGCAGACCTGCTTAGTAATGGTTAAACTACCATTCATAAGTATATGAATGTTAATAGTGGCTGTTTCCCCTATGTTGTCATGGCTTAGTGGTTCTTTACTTTGCTTCTGATGCACAGAGTCCTGGGTTCGAACCTTGTCATATATTTTATTTTTATACTATCCAGACAAGCTAGGGGGTGTGGCTGCATTTAAGCAACTTTGCTTTACGTTGCTCCTCGGTGCCCTACGGTGCCCTGGTTGGCGCGGCGCGCATGTCCGTGCAAACACATTGCGCTGGGTAAAGCGCTATTAAATTATGGGCAACTCTATTGTGCTGGGTAAAGCACTATTCAACTATGGGCAACTCTATTGCGCTGGGTGAAGCGCTATTAAACTATGGGCAACTCTATTGCGCTGGGTGAAGTGCTATTAAACTATGGGCAGCTCTATTGTGCTGGGTGAAGCGCTGCTTAACTGCAGGCAATTTTATATCAGGATCCTTTAAAATATTTATTTTGTTCACTGATACATTGGCCATTTCACTGCTTTTTAGTAATGTTTAAACATATTTGTCAAGTATTATTTCATATACTGATTTAAAACATAAATACGAAGGGGAGTGGTGGGATAAAAAAATACAAAGGGGAGTGGTGGGACTCGAATCGTGAATGCCTCTTCTTTGTTCGAACGCTCTACCATTACGTTATTGCTATTTGGTGTGATTTGCAGAAACATTCTTTCTTATGCTCTTCCATGTCAGAATTGCTAACTCTAGCTAAGCAATGGGCACACCCACGCACACACGTGCAAATATGGGCAGTTATTTTGGGAATTTAAAATAAATTAATGTTATGCGTTTTAGAACTGTGATGGGGGTTTACAATATCAGACAGTGAGGTGTTGGGTGCAGGGACATTTGAGCGGACTCTATCTTGTTTATTTACTTTTATTTTCAACACTTGCAGGGGCGTGGACATTTAGACTGCTCAGCAGTCGGACACGCCCCCTGCTTTCTTACACAGTCCGTGTAAGACTTACGGTTGAGTCAGCGTGTCCTCATGCATATTCATGGCATGCTGACGTCATACCATTCAACTGCAGCCTCCAAGTAAGACTTATTAAGTCTTACATGGAGGATTCGTGAATCCGAGGGAGTAACTATTACATTTGTAATATTCTGTAAACAACTTACAATATCTCAGCAACCACTCAAGTTACACACATACTGTCAGCAGTATTTTATTCATCTACCTGAGAGCATTCATATGAGGCCAAAGAGTTCTGTCTATGTTACTTGGTTGGTGAGATATTAAGAAAAATGTGAAAATGTATATCTATATAAATTAATATAATAAAAACAGCAGTTAATATCTATTTACTGGCAGCAGACAGAGGTCAAATATAAATGTAGTTGAATTTGCTGTTGTGTAAGCTTTAAGATTAAATCTTTTAAAACCTTGTACATAGCATGTTTTTTGGAATTATTGATGCAAATATGAACAAGCAATATTTGACAACTAGAGGCGTCAGTAAGAGTTAACTGCAGATGCACCTGGAGGTGTCACTCGGATGTAATGAATTAATAGAATGGAACATAATATTTATTAATCCAAATACATATTAAGGAATATTATGTGTAACAGAACATTAAGTAACATAACAGTAAGTATGTTAACAGCAAACTAGTATGAATTAAACCATAACGTCAATAAAACAGTTAGTGCAACAAAATATGTTAATATTAAATCATAATAATAAACAATAATACATTACAGATGATAAGGGGTGGGGAGAGAGAGAAAAACATACCATTAGTTACCTCACAGGTAATATTACTACACAGAGTACAACTATAAAATTCTACAGGTGTGCAGTGTCAGTTGTGAGTACAGAAACTACAATTCTTCTATAGTTGATGCAGCACATACATATATACCTCTCAAGCTGTTAGTATGGAACAGTATGGGCCAAGCAGTAACAAATGCAGGTACAGAACTACACAGAACAATTTCATATAATGTGGACTGATATAACTACCAAGGTGTTATGTAAATGGATTTGACAATATATAGCATTCCACATAATCACGTATGTGGTAATCATGGAAGAGACAGATTAGACAGTTGTAATTACATTATGAAAAATCATGATGGTTGAGAGTCATATTTGTGTACATTAAGTAAACTAGACAAGTGTCATGCCTTACATGGCAGGCATAGGGGTAGAACCCAATAGCTATGACTGCAGGGGACGTCTGCAAATAATGTTACAATTAACTGCAGCAAACTAGAACAGACATGCAATGACTACAGCCCTACTGCAAATATTAAGACAGATTTATATAGGAAACCACAATGCTGCTTAACACTTTATTGATATAGCTGGTAACTCTCTGTGAAATCTACACAGGCTATCTACTCATAAAGTGGGCTACCTCAGATGTATACCTTTTGTTCCTGGAGTGGAAGAAAATGAGAGCATTATGTGACTGTAATTGGCCTAGACACAACCTTGAAACATACTATTACTTGAAAAAAAAACAATTTACAGGACATTCCTTTGCAGTGTAGAGCTATTATTGGTTTACACTTGACTGCTGTGACTGTAGAACACACGTGCAATGAGTACAGCCATGCTGCAAATATTAAGATAGGTTTATTAAGGTAACCACAGTGCTGCTTAACACTTTATTGATATTGCTGATAATTCCCTTGTGTATTGCAATACAGTTGTTATTGTTCATTTATTGCACTACAGTTCTAAGTGCTCATTTATTTCACTACACTTCTAATTGCCAAGTTATTGCACTACAGTTTTTATTTATTTTTTATTGCAGTACATTTTTGTATTCTTTATTGCTTATTGCACTACAGGTAGCATAATATATCCATACTTACCATACTCATGGCACAATCTGGCCAGGCACCCAGCATGGGACTGAATATTGCAAGTCCTCTCAGCTGCAGCTGTTGGGAGAGATGCACACCATTATGCATACCAGTTTTTCACACATTCAGCTTGCATTTTGGTAAAACAGTGGAAAAGATACTTACATATTTGTGGGGCATGCCCAGCCCTAGCCTGTTGGACCCAGATGTCCAACATTCTCCTCTTTCTCCATTTCAGGTCATCATAGTGGTAAGACACTGCTCACCAGTTCAGAGGATAACAGTAGCACTGGTAAGATCCATGGCCAACTGATCCCAGGCCTCAGCCTTACACTCTGAGCACTAGTAACTGCCCTGTAGCAGCCTAGGTTCATAATTCTACACGAGAAGCCCAACAAGAACCCTGGAATCCTGCACACCCCACCTCTGTGCTGGAAAGCATGCACCCTCTCCAACACCTCCTGGCATATCAGCAGATAAGCACACTCCAACAAATGATGCAGAATTCCTGCCTATTAGCCATAATATAGGCTGTTTTCCTGCCCTTACACATCATTCAGTAAGATTCAAAAAAGCAGCATGTTGCTTAGCATTGAGCAAACCAGCTAAGTGAAGCTGAGCAGTGTGACAACTTGCAGAACCATGATTTTAGTGAAGCTTAGCATCACGCAAACAATATTAGCTGTTAGCCATGTTTAAACAGTGCTTAGCACTGCACAGTTCTCCCAAATGTAAAATATTAATTTTAATTAAAAAACATTTTGCATTACATTCAGCATACATAATTATAGACCATCACTCTGCTCATTTAATTACTTGGATAGTATATAAAGTAGTTTACCTTCACATACACTACTAAGCAATCAAGGAGCACCACACAAATGGGCTTAAAAGGGCATACAGGTATGCGGAAATAAATATTTAATTACACCCAGTTTCTAGTTTAAGATGTCTGGCAGCTTTCTACTGTGTATATGTAAGTGCACAGCATGCAAACGGACATTAAAAAAATGGCAAAATAAAAAATATAACACAAACGCAATTTATAAATTGAAAACACAAACTATTAATACACAGCACATTTCAACAGTAACACCGAATATTGCAAGGAGCCTCATCATGTACATAACATCTGACTGGCCTCTATACTTCTGCCTACACAGATTCAATATCCCTGTTACTATGCTCTCCCTCAACAGAGTATCATGATTAATATGAATGGTGTGCTGCCAAGGGGAAACCGTGGCCGTGTACATGGGTACATTCTATGTGGGGTCTACATGGAGCCTACACAGATTTTATTAAATCCCAGGGTATATCTTTATAGGGTTTAAAAAGAAACACTTGACAGATAAATGAGATGAGATAGAGATCAGCTCTTTTCAAGGAAACATGTACAATTCTATGTTGTTTTAAAATTTTCTTCTAGCTTTTTCCTGAAAATTGATTATTCCATAATCTAAGTTCTGTGGCAAGGTAATTCCATTTCATAGGGTCACAGAAGATTTCTAGGCTAACAGCTTAAGAGTCCTTACAAGCCTCGTCAATAGTATCCAAATTTTACCCGATTTTCAATCCCTAAGGGCTAGAGTATGGCTTAGGTTTGTACCTATGCCTTTGAGTATTTTATTACAGACTGCCCCTGTCCATAAGGGACATGGGTGCCACCCCAGGAATGAATTTACAATTCTCCATCCATTGATCCAAATGGTGTTTAAAGAGGATCAGGGAAGGGCTTGGCTTTACATAAATAGGAATAGAAATAAACAGAGCATTCATGTGCAAGTTGTTGTGTATCTGGAGCATGGTCTGGAAATACGACCTGATCTAGTGATATAGCAACCAGAACTGGGTTTAATAACATAGACAGTCATATTACATACAGAACAAGATGAAAGTAATCTCTCACTATCCTGTGACATTGAAGGCCAAAATACTAGCTCTCTCACCCTTCTTTTGGTAGAATCAGTTCCTGGGTGGCTACAATGCAAAATAGTAATATACTCTTGTTGCAAGGACTTTAAAACAATCACTTTTGGACCTTTCATGATGATACCAACCATTGTAAAACAAAATGTCATCTCTGGAAGGAAAATAAGGTTGCAATTCACTGGTAAACAAGATTGCTTTGATGGTCATCCATGACTGATAAAGTGGTTGAGTTTCTGAAGAATTGGATCTGTGGCTGTATGATGTCAAAGCTCATCAAGATGTGTGGAAGAAAAATTTCTCACTTCCATGATTTCAAAATCCAGTTTGTCGTTTTCATGCTGTTCAGTGCATTTCTGGGTGATCTGGATAAAGTTTCAGCAAGATAAAGAAATGTGCCTTTCATGAAGACAAGATTGAAATTACACTTTTGCAACTTGAGCATCATGCATTGCAGTCTGCCTGGAGCTGTATACATAGGCTTCCTCAAAATAGTGACTAGTGGTTGGTGATCCATTGCAGTTTGGATAGGTCTACCATAAATATAATCATGGAACTTCAAACATGCAAACACAATTGCAAAGAGCTCTTTCTCTATATGCACATACTGCATCGAGGTTGGGATTAGAGTTCTGGATGCATAGTCTACTGGTCTACCCGCTTAAATAATGACTGCATCAAGACCAAACTTAGAAGCATCACAAGAAAAAATAACTGGTTTGTGAACATCATAGTATCTGAGAGTTGGTGGACTGGCAATTCTCTGTTTCAGGAAATCACATGTTCTCCGGTGTTGCTCTGACCATGACCAAGATACATCTTTGTGTGTCAGCTCTCTAAGCAGTGCTGAAAGTTGGCTCAAGTCTGGAATAAAATTGCCTAGGTAGTTAATTATGCCAAGAAAATGTTATAGGGCTTGAACATTGTCTGGAGCTAGCATCTCAAGAATAGCAGTCTGTTTGGAAGGATCTGGTCGTAAGCCTGAACTGGTAAATACATGACCAACATAAGGAAATTTGCATAGTCTGAAATTGCACGTCTGAGGATTCAGCTTAAGATTCACTTCACATGCTCTTTGAAGAACTTTCTTGAGGTTTCTGGCATGCTTAACTTTACCATTACCTCCTACTAGAATATCATCTACTATAGTAGCACATGGATACCCAGAAAATTTTGCTACGCTGCACCCTGGAAGACTTCACTGGCAGAATTTATCCTAAAAGGCATTCTCAAAAATCTGTACCTGCCAAAAGGAGTACTGAAGGTGGTTAGCAATGAAGATTTTTGGTCAAGCAAAATTTGCCAAAATGAACTCTCTTCATCTAAGACAGAAAAAACAGTGGGTTTTGGCATAAGAGCAGCGACTACTTCAACTGTACACATTGAATGATGAGGTATTTTAGTGTTTTGTTCAAATCTCATGGATCAATACATATTCTGATATCATCTGAGCTTTTCTTATGAGCAACAACCATAGAGGATACCCATTCAGTTGGTTTTTCAACTGGAAAAATTACATCGTGCTGCACCATTTCAACTAGCTGGGCTTTGACTCTATTCTGCATAGCTACTGGAACTTTCTGGGCTGGCCTGACAACTAGACTGACTTCAGGGTCTAACTGCATGGAGTACACAACTGGGAGTTTGCCTAGTTTGTCTTCGAAAAGATCAGCATAGGTAGAAAAAAATAGACTGGGCGAAATTAGAATAGTGTTTTTTTTTAAGCTTACATGGTGAACTTCCTTACCAAATGAAACCAGTCCCATTTTCAAACTGTCTCTGAGGCCTAATAATGACTGTACATGCCTTTTGACTACGTAAAAGTCATACCTATTCCCAGCAGAGTAACATGAAAGCACTACTGAACCTTCAGTCTGAATTTCTTCACCACCATAAGCAACAAGCTTCGCACACTTTGCTAAATCAAGCTTCTCACCAGCACATACTCTAGCAAATGTTTTTGCCAACATAACATTGCACATTGAACCTGTGTCATCTTTGAGCTCTATGGGTCTTCCACTTATTCAAACAGTACAAAATACTTCATTCTTTGCCCATAAATCTACTGCACTGACTATTTCATTAAGCACAGACGGGTCTATATCACTCCATCGAAATGGCTGATTATTGAACACCAGATGTTCGGACTGTTAAATTTGAACACTGATTATTGCAAAGCTGCAGAACACCAAATTCTTTCTGTGGCTTCATGATTATCAGGACTGTGATGGGAAGTTATGGGTTGGGTTCAGGTAAGTGCGCAATTGTGTGGATGTTAGGGTTAGGGCACGGGTTAGGTGAGGTAGGGTTAAGGCGTGGGTGAGGTGGGTGTGCGATAATGACAGACTTTAAAGTTAGGGTGGGATAGATGAGTTAGGGTTAGGGTGCAGGTCAGGTGAGTAATGATGGTTAATATTGAGCAATGTTGGACAAGCTGGGTCTAGGTAGGGCATAGCTGAACAAAAGACAACATGCTCATATTTTCTCTACTGGCCGCTAAGCAGTCTGGTCTGCTCAGTATGAAAATATAAGAGGCGATGGGCCTCGAACCCAGAATACTGTGCATTATAGTCATAGTACTGAACCACTAAACCATGACAGCATTGCAGTGGTTAGCCTGTATGAAGAAATGTCGATAAGTCTATGCAAAGTATATAATGGAAACCCTGCAGGCACAGCATAATCCCTGTCGAGTTATGACACAAAGGTGAGTCCTGCAGTAAGAACAGAACCTGACTTTCAACACACACAATACAAATGTTAATATTGGACATGTAGACATACATCAACAAATGTAGTGGACCTCAAACAGCAACATACTGAAAGGTCACACTGGGCATGCTCACACACTTGAATACATGAGACAAATGTCAGGCAACAGAACACTGACAGTCTAAACTGGGCATGCTCACACACTTAGGCCATGTTGGAGTACAGCATTGGGCCACACATAGCAGGCAGTTGCATGTGTTAACCCAGGAATCTCTCACTATCCAGCAATCTGCCTGTGCACACACTGATATGACAACAGACACGTAAATAATATAGTGGAAACCTGCCATAAGCAAATATGTTCTGCAGATACCTAAGTGGTTCATAGAAAGTGTGAAAGCAAAGATGATAAAAACCTGCAAACAGTATCAGCAATAAACATTGTGCATCATGAATATGATCATAGGTTCAGAGGTTGATACTAAGCTATCTGCCCTAGGGCATGTACAAGCATAGCCAGAGTGTGTTTGGCTTCTGCAACCCAGTCTAATCAGAACACTGTGCCTCTGAATACTAGGTCACACAAGATAGCCCATTCATGTTGAGTGTATTGTGCCTCTATCTAGCAGGGACCCAGAAGATATCCCATTGGTAAACATGTGATCACCCATCCACATGTCAAGATGTCACCTGTAGGTGGTCAGTGGGTGGCTCTGCCTATGCAAAACTGGGACTACACTCCGGAGTGAGTGGAGGCTTTCTGATAATAATCTGTCCCCCCAGCATGTCCTTTTAACATCAGTGCTGAGGTATATGTCCCTGGAGTGTGTAGCTCCAAGGGAGTCGGATATCCTGAGGTGGAGTATGTCCAGTAAGTCTGGGTCAGATATTGCTTGCAACTACAGGCACACAACACATCCATGTAGGTGGTAAGTGACTGAGTATAGCTGGAGTTACTGTATCAGAACTGTGCAGGGCATCTGTGTGAGTCCCTACATCTGCTCGAAGAGTAACATTTGTGACCATTACAGTTGCTGCAGGTGTCAGATAAGGTACATCCCAAATGTGGCATAGTAACCAAGCATGGTCGTGAAGAGTATAGGGGCACAATGACCACACGTGATCAACATGTGAAACCATGTGGGATATGATGGGCTATGTAGATGTACTGTCTAACCACTATGGCAATAGGATTGTCAAAGGCGAGAGTACGAACAGGTTGTGTCCCCAAAACCGTAACAACCACTACTGTATGTAATGGATTACAACCTATGTGGTAATGTGTGGGCAGTTTGTCATCCTCAAAGGGGATGACTATGCAACTAATGGCATGTAGCCATGGGCCATGGCACAGGCACCATTCAACCTATCTCTGTGAGACCCTGTATGAGTATGCATGTGCCAGCAGGAGAGCTGATTATGGCACCCAGTTTGCAGTCATCTGCGAACATGGGCAGCCATAACCTTCCTGTGATAGCCTGTACATCACACAAATATATACTGAACAAGAGAGGTCCCAGGAGTCAGACATG